>NC_061512.1:16364122-16555036 GCF_022539505.1 Lolium rigidum | reverse complement strand
CAGCCTCATAGACAGAGAGCTACAAAGTAATGAAGCGAAGTTCCCATCTATTCAAGACAAGTTCCGGGAGAAGAGTCCGCTTGATGATATTAATATTGAGTATGCGACCAGAGATGCTTATGTTGCGTATCAATCAGTATCGTACAATTCTTGCTCGCAACTATGGACAGCGGCACGAGCTACCTCCGCAAGCAACAAGCAACAAAGATTGCAACCTGAGCTCAACGGGTGGCGCAGAGGCTTCTTCATCGAGCATCCGCAAAGTAGAACAAGTATTGGTTGGCACGAAGCGACCAAGTGGGGATGAAGGGTGGACACAAATTCGCATGACCGATGGGCATGAATATTGGAGTGCCGCGTCCCGGAAATTTCCCATGTATTATGAAACAAGCCCTCCTCATTATCTTGAGGGCGAGTGGGATGATTGGCCAGAGGACAAGAAGCCGAAGATAGATTGGAGTGATGTGCCTGCCGACACACCCGTGTTCTATGCTAAGTGAAGTGTGTATGTTCATACCAGGATTTTTGTGTAAATGTGATGAACTACTTGTCTAAAATGCAAAGTGTGTGTTTTGCACTTGAAAACATCTTCAAGGAATTTGCTGTGTGTACGTCGAAAATTCAAGTGTGTGAGTGTGTAGCTGAATAAGGGCTACTATGTTATTTTGTGCGTGTGATCCTTTGTTACAAATGCAAACCCTGTCTCTACACCTGAACAAATGTTAAACGTTTTAATACCCGTGTTCATACTGTGTTTTTATGTATGTATCTGAGATGTTTACTATTCATCATGAAAAATGATCAACAAATATGTACCAACCCTCACATGTACTTTTTATCAACAATTGAGTTAATGTTTTACCAACCCATTTAATTTTTTGTTACCTCTTTCTTTTTAGTTTCTTTTTTTATTTTTTGTTGTAGACAAAAGGTGGTCCTTCTTGTTTTTTAAGGGAGCAAGGGAAAAAATAATTATCTACCCATGCATTCAGTATTCATCAACACATGAGTTCACGTGTTACCGACCCATTTTCGTTATTTTTAGCTGCATCTATTTTTTTTTCTTATATATGAACCTTTTGGTTTCTTTTTTGTTTCTCACGTGAATAGGGTGAACCTACTTATCAACCCTCCCATGCACTCTTCATCAATAGGTGGCTCAATGTTTTACCAACCTATCTACTCTCTTGTTACCATCTTATTTTCTTTCTTTTTCTATAGACAAATGTGGTACTTTTTGGTATTTTAAGGTAATAAGGGAACCTACTTATCACCCCTCCCATGCACTCTTCATCAATAGGTGCCTCAATGTTTTTACCAACCCATCTACTATTTTGTTACCTCCTTTTTTTTCTTTTTCTCTACACAAAGGTGGTCCTTTTTGGTATTTTAAGGGAACAAGGGAACCTACTTATCAACCCTCCCATGCACTCTTCGTCAATAGGTGACTCAATGTTTTACCAACCCATCTACTCTATTGTTACCTTCTTCTTTCTTTCTTTTTCTATAGACAAAGGTGGTCCTTTATGGTTCTTTAAGGGAATAAGGGAACCTACTTTATCAACCCTCCCATGTAATCTTAATCAATAGGTGGCTTAATGTTTTACCAACACATCTACTCTTTTGTTACCTGCTTTTTTTTCTGTACACAAAGGTGGTCCTTTTTGTTTTTTAAGGCAACAAGGGAACCTACTTATCAACCCTCCCATACACTCTTCATCAACAGGTGACTTAATGTTTTATCAACCCATCTATTATCCTCTAACCATCTTCTTTCTTCCTTTTTTCTCGTAGACAAATGTGGTCCTTTTTGTTATTTTAGGGAACAAGGTAACCTACTTATCAACCCTCCCATGCACTCTTCATGAATAGGTGGCTCAATGTTTTACCAACCCATCTACTCTTTTGTTACCCCCTTCTTTTTTCTTTTTTTGTACACAAAGGTGGTCTTTTTTGTTTTTTAAGGGAACAAGGGAACCTACTTACCACCCATCCCATGCACTCTTCATCAATAGGTGACTCAATGTTTTATCAACCCATCTACTCTCTTTGTTACCTCCTTGTTTTTATTTCTCTTTTTTGTACACAAAGTTGGTCCTTTTTGGTTTCTTAAGGGAACAAGGGAACCTACTTATCAACCCTCCCATGCACTCTTTATCAATAGGTGGCTCAATGTTTTACCAACCCATCTACTCTCTTGTTACCTCCTTATTTCTTTCTTTTTCTGTAGACAAAGGTGGTCCTTTTTGGTTTTTAAGGGAATTAGGGAACCTAATTATCAACCCTCCCATGCTCTCTTGATCAATATCTGGCTCAATGTTTTTATCAACCCATCTACTCTCTTGTTACCATCTTATTTCTTTTCTTTTTCTGTAGACAAAGGTGGTCCTTTTTGGTTTTTTAAGGGAATAAGGGAACCTAATTATCAACCCTCCCATGCACTCTTGATCAATATCTGGCTCAATGTTTTTATCAACCCATCTACTCTCTTGTTACCTCCTTATTTCTTTTCTTTTTTCTGTAGACAAAGGTGGTCCTTTTTGGTTTTTTAAGGGAATAAGGGAACCTAATTATCAACCCTCCCATGCACTCTTGATCAATATCCGGCTCAATGTTTTATCAACCCATCTACTCTCTTGTTACCTCCTTATTTCTTTCTTTTTCTGTAGACAAAGGTGGTCCTTTTGGTTTTTTAAGGGAATAAGGGAACCTAATTATCAACCCTCCCATGCAATCTTCATCAATAGGTGGCTCAATGTTTTATCAACCCATCTACTCTCTTGTTACCATCTTCTTTCTTTCTTTTTCGTAGACAAAGGTGGTTCTTTTTGGTTTTTTAAGGGAATAAGGGAACCTACTTATCAACCCTCCCATAAGGGAACCTACTTATCAACCCTCCCATGCAATCTTCATCAATAGGTGGCTCAATGTTTTATCAACACATCTACTCTCTTGTTACCAGCTTATTTCTTTCTTTTCTGTAGACAAAGGTGCTCCTTTTTGGTTTTTTAAGGGAATAAGGGAACCTACTTATCAAACCTCCCATGCAATCTTCATCAATAGGTGGCTCAATGTTTTATCAACCCATCTACTCTCTTGTTACCATCTTCTTTCTTTCTTTTCTGTAGACAAAGGTGGTCCTTTTTGGTTTTTTAAGGGAATAAGGGAACCTACTTATCATCCCTCCCATGCACTCTTCATCAATATGTGGCTCAATGTTTTATCAACCCATCTACTCTCTTGTTACCATCTTCTTTCTTTCTTTTTCTGTAGACAAAGGTGGTCCTTTTTGATTTTTTAAGGGAACAAGGGAACCTACTTATCAACCCTCCCATGCAATCTTGATCAATAGGTGGCTCAATGTTTTATCAACCCATCTACTCTCTTGTTACCATCTTCTTTCTTTCTTTTTCTGTAGACAAAGGTGGTCCTTTTTTGGTTTTTTAAGGGAACAAGGGAACCTACTTATCAACCCTCCCATGCAATCTTGATCAATAGGTGGCTCAATGTTTTATCAACCCATCTACTCTCTTGTTACCATCTTCTTTCTTTCTTTTTCTGTAGACAAAGGTGGTCCTTTTTTGGTTTTTTAAGGGAATAAGGGAACCTACTTATCAACCCTCCCATGCAATCTTCATCAATAGGTGGCTCAATGTTTTATCAACCCATCTACTCTCTTGTTACCATCTTCTTTCTTTCTTTTTCTGTAGATAAAGGTGGTCCTTTTTGGTTTTTTAAGGGAATAAGGGAACCTACTTATCAAGCCTCCCATGCAATCTTCATCAATAGGTGGCTCAATGTTTTACCAACCCATCTACTCTCTTGTTACCTCCTTCTTTTTTTCTTTTCCTGTACACAAAGGTGTTCCTTTTTGTTTTTTAAGGGAACAAGGGAACCTACTTATCAACCATCTGATGCACTCTTCATCAATAGGTGGCTCAATGTTTTACCAACCCATCTACTCTCTTGTTACCTCCTTCTTTTTTTTCTTTTCCTGTACACAAATGTGGTCCTTTTTGTTTTTTAAGGGAACAAGGGAACCTACTTATCAACCCTCCCATGCAATCTTCATCAATAGGTGGCTCAATGTTTTACCAACCCATCTACTCTCTTGTTACCTCCTTCTTTTTTTTATTTTTCTGTACACAAAGGTGGTCCTTTTTGTTTTTTAAGGGAACAAGGGAACCTACTTATCAACCCTCCCATGCAATCTTCATCAATAGGTGGCTCAATGTTTTACCAACCCATCTACTCTCTTGTTACCTCCTTCTTTTTTTCTTTTTCCTGTACACAAAGGTGGTCCTTTTTGTTTTTTAAGGGAACAAGGGAACCTACTTATCAACCCTCCCATGCAATCTTCATCAATAGGTGGCTCAATGTTTTACCAACCCATCTACTCTCTTGTTACCTCCTTCTTTTTTTTCTTTTTCCTGTACACAAAGGTGGTCATTTTTGTTTTTTAAGGGAACAAGGGAACCTACTTATCAACCATCCGATGCACTCTTTCATCAATAGTTGGCTCAATGTTTTACCAACCCATCTACTCTCTTGTTACCTCCTTCTTTTTTTTTCTTTTCCTGTACACAAAGGTGGTCTTTTTGTTTTTTAAGGGAACAAGGGAACCTACTTATCAACCATCCGATGCACTCTTCATCAATAGGTGGCTCAATGTTTTACCAACCCATCTACTCTCTTGTTACTTCCTTCTTTTTTTTTTCTTTTCCTGTACACAAAGGTGGTCCTTTTTGTTTTTTAAGGGAACAAGGGAACCTACTTATCAACCATCCGATGCACTCTTCATCAATAGGTGGCTCAATGTTTTACCAACCCATCTACTCTCTTGTTACCTCCTTCTTTTTTTCTTTTCCTCGTACACAAAGGTGGTCCTTTTTGTTTTTTAAGGGAACAAGGGAACCTACTTATCAACCCTCCCATGCAATCTTCATCAATAGGTGGCTCAATGTTTTACCAACCCATCTACTCTCTTGTTACCTCCTTCTTTTTTTCTTTTCCCGTACACAAAGGTGGTCCTTTTTGTTTTTTAAGGGAACAAGGGAACCTACTTATCAACCCTCCCATGCAATCTTCATCAATAGGTGGCTCAATGTTTTACCAACCCATCTACTCTCTTGTTACCTCCTTCTTTTTTTTTTTTTCCTGTACACAAAGGTGGTCCTTTTTGTTTTTTAAGGGAACAAGGGAACCTACTTATCAACCATCCGATGCACTCTTCATCAATAGGTGGCTCAATGTTTTACCAACCCATCTACTCTCTTGTTACCTCCTTATTTTTTTTCTTTTTCCTGTACACAAAGGTGGTCATTTTTGTTTTTTAAGGGAACAAGGGAACCTACTTATCAACCATCCGATGCACTCTTTCATCAATAGTTGGCTCAATGTTTTACCAACCCATCTACTCTCTTGTTACCTCCTTCTTTTTTTTCTTTTCCTGTACACAAAGGTGGTCCTTTTTGTTTTTTAAGGGAACAAGGGAACCTACTTATCAACCATCCGATGCACTCTTCATCAATAGTTGGCTCAATGTTTTACCAACCCATCTACTCTCTTGTTACCTCCTTCTTTTTTTTCTTTTCCTGTACACAAAGGTGGTCCTTTTTATTTTTTAAGGGAACAAGGGAACCTACTTATCAACCCTCCCATGCAATCTTCATCAATAGGTGGCTCAATGTTTTTACCAACCCATCTACTCTCTTGTTACCTCCTTCTTTTTTTTCTTTTCCTGTACACAAAGGTGGTCCTTTTTGTTTTTTAAGGGAACAAGGGAACCTACTTATCAACCCTCCCATGCAATCTTCATCAATAGGTGGCTCAATGTTTTTACCAACCCATCTACTCTCTTGTTACCTCCTTCTTTTTTTTCTTTTCCTGTACACAAAGGTGGTCCTTTTTTTGGTTTTTCAAGGGAATAAGGGAACCTACTTATCAACTCTCCCACGCACTCTTGATCAATATGTGGCTCAATGTTTTATCAACCCATCTACTCTCTTGTTACCATCTTCTTTCTTTCTTTTTCTGTAGACAAAGGTGGTCCTTTTTGTTTATCAACTCTACTTATCAACCCTCCCATGAACTCTTCATCAACACCTTAGTCCATATGTTACCAACACTCCCATTCAGTCTTTATCAACATGTATATGGAAGCTTAACCAACACCTACATTATTATGTTACCAAGAAGGGAATTGCGGAAGAAGGGAATTGTCATGTTGCAAGTCGTAGTTCATTTCATTTGCAAGTGGATTATGTCTGCTCCCCTCCCTTTTTTTAACCCTAAAATTTCACTAGCCCAAAAAGAGAATAAGGGAATAGTTAATATTTTACTACGTGAACATGTAAAGGGAATTGCCCACGTGCGAGCAAGCAAATTAACGTACGACAACCCAACTTGTGTCACGAGCGGAAAGGGAATTGCCACGAAAGAGAATTGCCACGAGCGGAAAGGGAATTGTCACGAGCGGAAGGCAAATCAATTAAGGCACGTAACCTCTGTGGTCCACAATTACCACGAAAGGGAAAACGCGTTTTTATGGTTTTATTCCCAAATTGGGTTGTCCGAAACCGATCGCTTGATTTAATCCTGGCGCGCGAGCGCCAGCTAGGGCCGCCCTACAAGCACATAGCAAAGGTATGCAACCAACAAGTCAATGGTATTGTTCATTTGTTCTGTAGGAGTGGAAATAAAATGGTTATGTCGAGATTCTCATTTGGCTCTGAAATTTCTGTGAAGACTGTCTTTACTCATTCTACATGTACATATGTTCAATCTCATAGCTAAACTCTGCATCCTCTCTAGCTGTAATTTCAGTTTGACACATTTTGGTTCAGAAATAAGGGATCAGACAAGGAACAGATAGGTCACCTGTAGGAGACCAGGACGTCCTCCCGCGGGGTGCCAGCGCGGCCGCGATGGCCGTCGAGCTGAGCACGCGGGTAGACTGGATTGGAGCTGGGGCTGTAGGGGACGGCGACAGAGGAGAGGTGCGGTGGGGGAGCAGGCGCGGGCCTGGCAATGCACTGCGGTGCCGAGCCGCCGACCGGATAATAACATACTAGTATCCTCTGCAGCGAGCCAAGGAAACTTGTCTTTTCAGTTCCATTAACTATGGCAAAACAACATTTTAAAACTAGAGAGAAAAATCCTGTTACAAAAATGCAAAATGGCATATATCTCTTCACAGGAATTTCAGTAATCATGACCTGAGTGTGTCCAACGAGCAGGTCAGGATCACGGCTGAACGGTACGGTTCTATTTTCGCTGTCTTCTTCCTCTCTCCCGATCCCTATTTCTGAAACTTGAATCCGTTGAGGTGTGTCCGTGATTGATGCTGTAACCCAGTTGAGAACTAGAGGGACATCTTAACAGGATCAGAATGGTTAGCTCGCAAAGCAAAGTGGTACGTTATCGGTATGCATCGCGTGCCGTGCAATTCTGTACAACTGAACTAACCGATCCTACTCACATGTGGAGACAGCGTGGCGATAGGATGAGACGACGACAGAGCATATGCGTTAATCTGTGCTGGTATTCGCGGTTTGCCGTGTGGGGCCCAACACCTCTAACTACCTGGTTCCTGTATAAATCCAAGTTGATCCCCTTCAATTTGCAAATTAAGTCCCGTACGTTAGCATCCAGATCATCTCTTTCGTTCCTTCGGTGACCAGTTCGTCCCATTCCATTCCAGGAATCTCTAGGCGAGATCAAGGCCGGCCGGCCGCACCGCACCGCATCAACGACAACGTCATGTCTTCCACGATGACAAGTTCCGACATGCCCGGCGCCGTCTGGTTGAGCGAGCTCTCCGCCGTTCTGCGTGGCAAGAAGAGGCAGGCCACGGCGCCGGCGGTGAGCAACAACGGGCACCAACAACAGCAGACGGGAAGGGCCGTCGTCCATGGAAACAAGGTAGCCGCAGCGGCCGGGAATCCCCGTCTCGACCGGAAAGAGACTGTAGCTTGCGGCGGCGGGATGTCGGACGCGACGGTGTACATGTTGTTCGATCGCTTCGCGCCCAACTAGCTCATCCCCTGCTTGCTGCTCCTGTACATACATGTCCCACAGAACAAAGAAAATAGAGATGCATGGTGGGTTGTGGTGCCACCAACAATCTCTACATGTACAGATGCCTTATTCAGACAACGACGACAGGTACAGATGTGTAAAGATGTGGTATCGTACTACTAATTCTTATGTGAATGTATTGCGACTATATAGAATTTTGTATATCACACAATATCGAATTATAAATTTTTAAAAAACACCGTTCTTCCAGTAGTGAAATTTCTCATAACCTAAAAACTGTTGAATCGAAAAATCCGATAGCAAGCCACCATCATAGTTGCTACTCCCTCTGTCTCATCATTCTTGTCGCAATACCTAATTAAAATATGGCTAGATATATCTAAATCCACGACATGAATTATGAAACGAGCGAGTGGTTACTCTGCTAATTAGTATAGGAGTATCAACAATAAGCATTTATCGTTCAGATTACATTTTCTCTAGAAAGAGGCATGCTACAGAAATAGCGTCACGCTCCGTTAAGTTTCTCCCACGTTTCTACTGAAGCAACTGGACATGTTCTTTTGAGCTGACTGTGGCCTTGGGATGCCACCACATCATCTGTTTTTCGCAAGGAGACGATGAACTGAATGCAAGCATCTGCTTTGAGGCCGGTGCAGTTATGTCGATCGGCTAAACCCAGAGTAGTTAGGACGGACCTGGTGTCAATCCCCTTGCAGAGGATGCTTTCGCACACTGACTTGAGCCTTTGTACAGCATACCGATCCGCGGCCGCGAGCAAGTGTTGGATCATCATATCTTTCGTGTCATCTCCAGGAGGATGACCATTCTCCATGGAAGGCAGGGAATCAGTGTAGATAAAATGCAGGAGAGCCCTGAAGACAGACGGCTCTATGTCTATGTCGCGGACGACAATGCGGCCCGGCGTATCCTCTTCCTTTGTCAACCCGTAGAGCTGTGCCTTGAATACAGGGGATTGCATGGCTAGAACGAGCCTGTGAGCAGGGAATTCCTCCCCTCCAACCTCGAACGTCACGTCCGCGTGCTCCTTGCTCTCCAGCAGAGTACGAAGGTGCTCCTTGATGTCCGACGGCGGCGGCGCGTGGACACTGGGAGGAATCCCTGGGTCCTTGACGACGGCCACGACGCACTTGATCATGACGCGGTCGCCGGCAGTGTAGCCGGATCCCTCTAGCAGGCTCCTCCTTACGGAGAAGAAGCAGTGCCTCCACGACGTCGGGCGGCCGAAGGTGAACTTGGCCGGCGGGGACGACCAGGAGAACATCCGGGTGGCCCGGTGGAAGAAACAGAGCGAAGAGGTCGCCCGCACCGGCAACGCAGTGGGCCTGTTAGCGCTCATCAGCTCGACGCCCACGGAGATGCAGTCGCGGCGGTGCTCGTCGGCTCCGTCCGGGTACAGGAGCACGGACCAGTCGTGGCCGCCGACGGCGAAGGTGGCGGAGCGGAGGAAGCGGCCGACCCCGATGCCCCGGTGCAGGCTGTACCCGGTGATCTCGAAGACGTGCGCTCCCTGCTCCGTCTCCGCTGCGCATCTGGACGCGCTCACGATCGCCATCAGGATTCACGCGTAGGGTTTTGGTTCTATTTTGGGATGGCATAATCACGGCGGCTTCCTTTCTATATATTCTGGTGCTCGCCTCGCGTTGCGTCGCAAACTATTTAGAGCATCTGTAGCAGAAGCATCAAACCCCAAACTCCAAATTCACGTATTCAAGGCACCTAACGCGGATTTGGGGATCCAAGAACACGCTCCTAGTTCAGATACGGCATATAGAACTGCAAATTTTAAATAAAAAACGCGCGAAAGACTGTTCATACATACATTGATCCTACATTCGACTACATTACAGAAAAAGGAACTCGAATTTGCTACATTTGAGTTGAAATCTGCCGCCAAGGCAACCTCGAACAGCAAAATTGGTACGGGATACACACCGGAGCCCTATAACGTGACGGCGGCATGTCGAAGCGGCCGCGTCACTCCGTGTCGCTGCCGAGGTCGACGAACACTCGGCCCTGCTCCTCCGCGATGCGCCGCCATTCATCGGCCTTGTCCGCGTGGCGCTGGCTCGAGCGCGTGACGAGGCCGACCACATTGTCGAGGTCGCGCTCCTCCACGAAGTCGCCCGGCGCGAGCCCCGCGTTCAAGCCGGGCTACGGGAGGAGGCGCTCCAGCTGCGCGTCGTCGAGGTAGTCCCCGGGCGCGAATCGCGGCTGCGGGAGCCGCGGCGGCTCGGCGTCGTCCTCCTCCATCTTCACTACCAACACCGTCGAAGGGCGCTAGAGGGAGCTCGACGACGCCGACGCCGCGGAAGGGGTGGAGGCGCGGCCGCGGCGGTAGCGGTCGGACTCCAGCTTGGCGAAGGCGGGCGGCGGCGCGACGCCGTAGTTGCGGTAGCGGTAGCTACCGCGGATGCGCGCCGCGTCCGACCTGACCTTCTCCGCCTCCGTCTTCTCGCCAGCAGAAGGAGCGGTGGAGCTCCCATCGCGCTCGGTGGAGCGTCCTCCGCGACCTACCTGGCCGCCCCCGCGATCTACCTGGCCGCCCCCGCGGCCGTGCCCTGCCACCATCGTCGCCGGCGGGAGGTGGCGATTTCACATCGGCGGGAGGCGAAGAGGTGGAGAAGCGGATGGGATTTGGCCCCCATCCGCCTCGCCGACCGCTATATATGCGGGTATTTTGACGGTTTGAGCTACGGCCTGAATCCATTTTCCACACCAGACCACCTATATGGGGTCTGGTCTAACCCAAAAAAAAAAGCTGAAACCCATACCGGCTCGCCGTCGCGTTTTCAGGACGATATGGGATGTGCTAGAGTTGATGTTACGTAGCGTGGCTTCGCATCTATTCAGAACGGTGATGTAATACATCACCTGGGCCGTGTGGGCTGGGGCTGCCGTAAAATAGGTTCGCATCTATTGATTTTCCTTTTTCTTTTTTCCTTTTCTGGTTTCTTTTTCTGTTTTTCTTTTCTATTTTCTGTTTTCAGTTTTGTTTATATTTTTTTAGATTCGAAAATTTTAATTTTTAAAAATTGTTCAAATTGAGAAAATGTTTAAATTTAAAAAAAATTCAAATCTGAAAACCGTTCAAATCTGAAAAACGTTCAAATTTGAAAACCGTTCAAATTTGGAAAGTATACAAATTTAAATTTTTTAAAAATTTTCAAGTTTTAAAATTGTTCAAACTTTGAAACTGTTCAGTTAAAAATGTTCAACTTTAAAAAATGTTCAAATTTTAAAATTGTCAAATTTAAAACTGTTCAAATTCTAAAATTGTTTAGTGATGACCCACAAGTATAGGGGATCGCAACAGTCTTCGAGGGAAGTAAAACCCAAATTTATTGATTCGACACAAGGGGAGGTAAAAAATACTTATAAGCCTTAACAACTGAGTTGTCAATTCACACGCACTGGAAAAGCACTAGTAACAGGGGTGATGTGAAAGCAGCAGTAATATGAGAGCAAGTAGTAACAAGAATACGTGCAGCAGTAATAGTAACACAGTAGGCAATGGCACCAGTAAAATAGTTGATACTACTTCCAATGTCATGTAGAACGAGTATATGATGATGAGAGATGGACCGGGGTTCCCAACTATCTACACTAGTGGTAACTCTCCAATAACAAGTGTTGGGTGAACAAATTACAGCTTGGGCAATTGATAGGATTGAAATAGCATTAAGACAGAACATCAAGATTATTAATCATGTAGGCATGTTTCCCATATATAGTCATACGTGCTCGCAATGAGAAACTTGTACAACATCTTTTGTCCTACCAGACTCGGTGGCACGGGCCTCTAGGGAATCTCATCGGAAATTAAGGCACTCCTTTTAATAGAGCACCGGAGCAAAGCATTAACACTCCGTGAAAACATGTGATCCTCATATCTAAGCCTTCCCCTCCAGCTTGTCCCAATTTCTGTCACTTTGGGGCCTTTGGTTCCGGACATAGACATGTGCAAACAACTTGTAGATACAATCTAAGCAATAAGTATAGAGCTTAAATCTAAGATCATGCCACTCGGGCCCTAGTGACAAGCATTAAACACAACAAGATTGCAGCAACAATAACTTCACAAACTTTATAGATAGACTAATCATCATGTAACAATCCATCGGATCCCAACAAACACAACACCGATTACATCAGATGAATCTCAATCATGTAAGGCAGCCCATGAGATCATTGTATTGAAGTACATGGGGGAGAGAATACATCCTAGCTACAGCTAGAACCCGTAGTCCATGGGGGAACTACTCACGGAGCATGATGGAGGTGGTGGCGTTGATGGAGATGGCTTCCGGGGGCACTTTCCCGTCCCGGCAGGGTGCCGGAACAGAGACTTCTGTCCCCCGAATTGGAGTTTCGCGATTGTGGCGGCGCCCCTAGAGTCTTTCTGGAGTTTCGTCAATCGGTATCGATGTTTTAGGTCACCAGGGCTTAAATAGGCGAAGAGTCGGAGTCGGAGGGGCCACGGGGCCTCCCCTCATAGGCCGGCGCGCCCAGGCCTGGGGCCGCGCCGCCATGTTGTGTGGTGGCCCCCTGGCACCCCTCTCGGTCCCCTCCGACTTTCTCGGAAGGTTCCGGGAAAAATAAGGTTCCGGGCGTTGATTTCGTCGAATTCCGAGAATATTGCCCGAACAGCCTTTCCGGAACCAAAAACAACGAAAACAAAGAACTGGCCCTTCGGCATCTCGTTAATAGGTTAGTTCCGGAAAATGCATAAAAATATTATAAAGTACAAGCAAAACATGTAAGTATTGTCATAAAACAAGCATGGAACATCGTAAATTATAGGTACGTTGGAGACGTACGCATCCCCAAGCTTAGTTCCCGCTCGCCCTCGAGTAGGTAAACGATAAAAAGAGTAATTTCTGTAGTGACATGCTACTTACATAATCTTGATCATCCTATTATAAAGCATATGAGATGAATGCAGTGACTCAAGGCAATGATCTATAGTTGCTAACAAATAGATAACATATAGCAAAACTTTTCATGAATAGTACTTTCAAGACAAGCATCAAAAGTCTTGCATAAGAGTTAACTCATAAAGCAATAAATTCAAAGTAAAGGCATTGAACCAACACAGAGGAAGATTTAAGTTTCAGCAGTTGCTTTCAACTTTCAACATGTATATCTCATGGATAATGGTCAACACAGAGTAATATGATGAATGCAAATAAGCAAGTATGTAAGAATCAATGCACAGTTAACACGAGTGTTTGCTTCTAAGATGGAAGGAAGTAGGTAAACTGACTCAACATAAAGTAAAAGAAAGGCCCTTCGCAGAGGGAAGCAGGGATAAAATCATGTGCTAGAGCTTTTTAAGTTTTGAAATCATATAGAGAGTATAAAAGTAAAGTTTTGAGAGGTGTTTGTTGTTGTCAACGAATGGTAGTGGGCACTCTAACTACCTCATCAACCAGACTTTCAAGAGCGGCTCCCATGAAGGATGTTATCTCTACCAGCAAGGTAGATCATCCCTCTTCTCTTTTGTTTACACATGTATTTTAGTTTTATTTATGGTTGACACTCCTCCCAACCTTTTGCTTTCACAAGCCATGGCTAACCGAATCCTCGGGTGCCTTCCAACATTCACATACCATGAAGGAGTGTCTATTTGCAAAATTAAGTTGTTTACTGATGAATCAGGGCAAAACATGTGAAGAGAATTATTAATGAAAGTTGATTAATTGGGGGCTGGGAACCCCGCGCCAGCTCTTTTTGCAAAATTATTGGATAAGCGGATGAAGCCACTAGTCCATTGTGAAAGTCTCGTCAAAAGTAAATGACAAGATTGAAAGATAAACACCACATACTTCCTCATGAGCTATAAAACATTGACACAAATAAGAGATAATAGCTTTTGAATTGTTTAAAGGTAGCACATGAAGTATTTGCTTGGAATGGCAGGAAATACCACATAGTAGGTAGTTATGGTGGACACAAATGGCATAGGTTTTGGCTCAAGGTTTTGGATGCACGAGAAGCATTTCCTCTCAGTATAAGGCTTTGGCTAGCAAGGTTGTTTGAAGCAAACACAAGTATGAACCGGTACAACAAAAACTTACATAAGAACATATTGCAAGCATTATAAGACTCTACACTATCTTCCTTGTTGCTCAAACACTTTTACCAGAAGATATCTAGACCTTAGAGAGACCAATCATGCAAACCAATTTCAACAAGCTCTACGGTATTTCTCCACTAATAGATTTAAACATGATGCAAGAGCTTAATCATGATCTACTTGAGAGCTCAAAACAATTGCCAAGTATCAAATTATCCAAGACAATATGAGGCATTTTCTTTTTCCAACCAAATAGCAATAAATGCAATAGCTTCCAACTTTTGTCATTGAACATTAAAAGTAAAGAACACAAGTGTTCATATGAAAAAGCAGAGCGTGTATCTCTCCCACACAAGGATTGCTAGGATCCGAATTTATTCTAACATAAACAAAAATAAAAACACACAGACGCTCCAAGTAAAGCACATAAGATGTGACCGAATAAAAATATTGTTTCAATAGAAGGAACCTGATAAGTTGATGAAGAAGGGGATGCCCAAGGCATCCCCAAGCTTAGACGCTTGAGTCTTCTTTAAATATGCAGGGATGAACCACGGGGGCATCCCCAAGCTTAGGTTTTTCACTC
Organism: Lolium rigidum; assembly: GCF_022539505.1. Classification (NCBI taxonomy): domain Eukaryota; kingdom Viridiplantae; phylum Streptophyta; class Magnoliopsida; order Poales; family Poaceae; genus Lolium; species Lolium rigidum. The sequence goes on along the minus strand of NC_061512.1, from coordinate 16,540,310 downwards.
TTCTTGATCATATATCATCCTCCTCTCTTGACCCTTGAAAACTTCCTTCACACCAAACTTCTCATAAACTTCATTAGAGGGTTAGTACTCAAAAAAACTTTAATCCACTTTGGTCCTGTAGTGACACATTGCAAGAACTCAATAAAACATTAGCTACAGCTCTCCACGTCTAGAAAGCCTCACTTAAAGTCCACAAGAGACAATGCAAAAAAACAGAGACAGTAATCTGTCAAAACAGAACAGCCAGTAAACATGAATTTTTAAGAGGTACTTCCGTTGCTCAAATCAGAAAACTCAAAACTAATGAAAGTTGCGTACATATCTGAGGAACACGCACGTAAATTGGCAGATTTTTTTGAGTTACCTACAGAGAGCCCTGCCCAGATTCGTGACAGATAGAAATCCGTTTCTGCGCAGAAATCTAAATCTAGTATCAACCTTCTATTAGAGACTTCACTTGGCACAACATTGCAATAAAATAAAGATAAGGAGAGGTTGCTACAGTAGTAACAACTTCCAAGACACAACAAAACAGTAGCAAAATAAAGACATGGGTTATCTCCCAAGAAGTGCTTTCTTTATAGCCATTAAGATGGGCTCAGCAAATTTTAATGATGCACTCGCAAGAAATAAGAGTTGAAGCAAAAGAGAGCATCAAGAAGCAAATTAAAAACACATTTAAGTCTAACCCACTTCCTATGCATAGGAATCTTGTACACAAATAAATTCATGAAGAACAAAGTGACAATCATAGCAAGATAAAACAAGAGCAACTTCAAAAAAATTAGCATATAGAGAGGTGTTTTAGTACCATGCAAATTTCTACAACCATATTTTCCTCTCTCATAATAATTTTCAGTAGCTTCATGGATAAACTCAACAATATAACTATCACATAAAGCATGCTTTTCATGATCCATAAACACATAATTTTTATCAAGCTCAAAAATAGTGGGATTAAAACTTTCAAACTCACTTTTATCAATAATATAACAAGATGATTGATCAATCTCAAAAGATATGGGACTCAAAGATAAAGTCAAGAACTCTCCAATCCCATTTTCATTAGTAGTGCAATTAATAGTATCAAGTAACATAGGACCATCATCAAGAGATTTATCATAAACATTTGCCAAGCAAAACTCTTTAGTACCATGCATTTCGACATCAGGCACAAACAAAGCATTATCATAAGATTTATCAAAATAGCATGGATTATCATAGATAACAGTAGCACAATTATTCTCACAAGTTTTACTCATAGGAAATATTTCAAGAGAATCCACAGGAACATAATATTCATCCTCCTTTGGTAAGCATGGAGGACAATCAAATAATGTAAGAGATAAAGAGTTACTCTTATTAGAAGGTTGGCATGGGTAGCTAATCCATTCTTCCTCCTTTTGTTCATCACTCTCCTCTTCTTTTTCATCCAATGAGCTTTCAGAGTTCATCAATTTCCTCCTCTTTTTCATCCAATGAGCTTTCGAGTTCATCAATTTCTTCTTCCACAGGTTCCCGCAAATTGTGAGTGCATTCTTGTGCATTAATGAGTCTCTCTTTATAATCAATGATATAAGGATTATCACTGTAGCTTTCTATGCAAAAATTAAGGATAGAAGAGACATAATCTTTAAGGTCCTTACAAACAACACAAGTTTCATAATTTTTAGCAATGAAGGATTCTATCTCAGAGGCTCCCATAAATATGACAAATTGTTCTACCTCTTCGAACCCAAAATGAATATAGTTATTCCAATTATAGTTCTTAATTAAAACTTCCTCACTAAAGCCACATTAAAATTTAAGATGTTTAGTATCCTGTTTAGAGCAACAGTTTATATCATGGCGTTTAAGCAAGATTTTAGCAATTGTATTCAGTTTTTCTATCATAGCACTCATAACTTTTCCCGTTCTTGATTCTCTATAATTATTATATAATACTATAAGCTCCAGATAGGTTGTGGATTCTTCCATAACAGCAGTTTTTAATTTTTAGGTTTTTCAAATTTTTATGGATTTTTGGGTATATAGGGAAAATAAAATAAGAAAAAAACAAACTAGACAAAAGTAAACTAAGCAAAATAATACTAGACAGAAATAAACTAAGCACAAATAAACTAGAGAAAAGTAAACTAAGTAAAACAAAACAAAATAAAACAGAGAGAGAGGTGGAGTGTACTCCCCAGGTGAACTTATGAGTAGAGCTATGCCTCCCCGGCAACGGCGCCAGAAAATAGTCTTGATGACCCACAAGTATAGGGGATCGCAACAGTTTTCGAGGGAAGTAAAATCCAAAATTATTGATTCGACACAAGGGGAGGTAAAGAATACTTATAAGCCTTAACAACCGAGTTGTCAATTCAGCTGCACCTGGAAAAGCACTAGTAACGGGGTGATGTGAAAGCAAGCAATAATATGAGCAGTAGAGTAACAGTAACACAACAGCAGTAATAGTAACACAGAGGCAATGGCACCAGAAAATAGTTGATACTACTTCCAATGTCATGTAGAACGAGTATATGATGATGAGAGATGGACCGTGGTTCCCAGCTATCTACACTAGTGGTAACTCTCCAATAACAAGTGTTGGGTGAACAAATTACAGTTGGACAATTGATAGGATTGAAATAGCATTAAGACAGAACATCAAGATTATTAATCATGTAGGCATGTTTCCCATATATAGTCATACGTGCTCGCAATGAGAAACTTGTACAACATCTGTTGTCCTACCATCCGGTGGCAGCCGGGCCTCTAGGGAATCTACTGGAAATTAAGGCACTCCTTTTAATAGAGCACCGGAGCAAAGCATTAACACTCCGTGAAAACATGTGATCCTCATATCTAAGCCTTCCCTCCAGCTTGTCCCAATTTCTGTCACTTTGGGGCCTTTGGTTCCGGACATAGACATGTGCAAACAACTTGTAGATACAATCTAAGCAATAAGTATAGAGCTTAAATCTAAGATCATGCCACTCGGGCCCTAGTGACAAGCATTAAACACAACAAGATTGCAGCAACAATAACTTCACAAACTTTATAGATAGACTAATCATAATGTAACAATCCATCGGATCCCAACAAACACAACACCGATTACATCGGATGAATCTCAATCATGTAAGGCAGCTCATGAGATCATTGTATTGAAGTACATGGGGGAGAGAATACCAACTAGCTATAGCTAGAACCCGTAGTCCATGGGGGAACTACTCACGGAGCATGATGGAGGTGGTGGCGTTGATGGAGATGGCTTCCGGGGGCACTTCCCCGTCCCGGCAGGGTGCCGGAACAGAGACTTCTGTCCCCCGAATTGGAGTTTCGCGATGGTGGCGGTGCCCCTGGAGTCTTTCTGGAGTTTCGTCAATCGGTATCGATGTTTTAGGTCACCAGGGCTTAAATAGGCAAAGAGTCGGAGTCGGAGGGGCCACGGGGCCTCCCCCTCATAGGCTAGCACGCCCAGGCCTGGGGCCGCGCTGCCATGTTGTGTGGTGGCCCCCTGGCACCCCTCTGGTCCCCCTCTGACTTTCTGGAAGGTTCCGGGAAAAATAAGGTTCTGGGCGTTGATTTCGTCGAATTCCGAGAATATTGCCCGAACAGCCTTTCTGGAACCAAAAACAACAGAAAACAGCAACTGGCCCTTCGGCATCTCGTTAATAGGTTAGTTCTGGAAAATGCATAAAAACATTATAAAGTGCAAGCAAAACATGTAAGTATTGTCATAAAACAAGCATGGAACATCAGAAATTATAGGTACGTTGGAGACGTATCATTCAGTTTTGAAAATGTTCAAATTTTACGGAATATTCCATCTCAAAAAATAGTTTTGTATTTCCAAAAATGTTGTTAGATTTTAAAAACGGAAATATAAACAGAAAAGATAAAACTGCAATAAGGAAAGAAAAAGGAAAAAAAAAAGCTTACCTGTTGGGATGCGCCGCGGCCCATTGAACCGCCTCAAGTTGCGGGGGTGTGCGGTGCGTTGCACCGACCGACCAGGTCGGTGTATAGCACGCCCCCAGCGAGCGCCCAACACCTCCTTTTTGGCAGGCCTATTATCCGGTTTTTATATTTTTGTGTTGTTTTTCTGTCCGGTTTTTTCTCTTTTTACTGGGGTTGGTGACGTAATTTTTTTTGGTAAAGGTATATAAATATCAAAAAATATCAAATACACTCAGCCGTTGCAACAATGCAACACTCTAGTAGTAGTACGGATACACACAACCAAAAAAAAAAAAGAAAAAAAGCTAAGAAAAGAAATGTCCCGCTACGATATTCCAGCACTAGCAGCAACAATACAACCACCACCAGGTCAACACCTGAACTCCAGTCTCTCCAAAACGACGCCTCCAAGAAGAGAACAGTACCTTCAACAAGGCCATTGACAGGTACAGCCAACGAAGGCCGACGTAATACATCACCTAGGGCTGTCGTAAAGCAAACTAGGGCACCCGTGTGGTTAACCGTCACTTTATCATTTCCTAGGTCCTCCGCACGCGGCTGCCTCGTTCGACGCCGGCTGTATCGCGGCAAAATCCAACCCGCCACCACTAGGGGTTGACATGTCGTTCTTGACCGTCGCGCTCCGGCCTCGCCCCGCCTAGCTCCTACGGTAGCATGAGATGGTTGGACACACATTGTCCCAGTCGTGAACATCTGCGGACCGCCGAGCTGATTCTAGCTCGCCCACGCCCTCTGCCGGCTGTCCGCGGGGCCACGCCACCCTAGAGAGCTTCGATCTGATGGCCGAGAGTAACTCTCGGCATAACTTGGTCTCGAACCGGCCAAATCGGTTTATGGCGTGCCTGCATCCACAAACTGTGCAGACCGCAATTGGAAAAGCCTATGCTGGTTTGATCCGGTTTAAGACGAGTTCCAACAAGCGAAACCGACGCATGCATACAGCGATGTGACGCATGTGCACAACGATCTTCTGCCAGCCTATAAAGACACTCGTGCATGTGGTGTCTCTTCAATACTACATGCATGTTGTCTGTGTACACCTGTTATTTTCTCAGCCGGTGCAAAACCGTGTAAACTGTATAATTAACCTGCACCAACCGGTCATGTCACGATTAAACCTGTGGCAAACGGTCTGGTTTAAGGAACAAGAAACCACCTGAAATCGGGAATACCCACGCTTAGTGCATCTCCAGCGGCGCGCGACGCATTTCGGACGCCCAAACGGTCGCGTTGGTCGAAATGGTCGAAATCGTCTGCGCGTCCGTTTGCGTCAGGGGTGACTCCAGTGGCACGACGCATTTTTTTTCCATTCATGAAGCCATAATTTACATTAATGAAAAATATAAAAAAAGCATAAAGGCGTGGTAAAAGTAGGTGTTGCCTACTTCTCGTCGTCGCTGACGAGGTCAATGAACTCCGGCGTGGGTCATGGAAGCTCGTACGCCGGCGGTGGAGGAGGCACCGTCGCATGCGCAGGAGGCTGTGGCCAGAGATCCCAGGCCGGAGCAGTAGGCGGAGCCCGGTCGTTGGAACGCGTCGGCGTGGCCGGAGGAGTCACCGGCCTCCCCTGCGCGAGCGCGGACTCGCGGAGCTGGATTGCGAGCCCGTCCCACAAAGCGAGCTCGTTGAGCTCGTACTGCTCGCTGTTGGCCAGTGCCATGGTGATGCGTGCAGTTAACACACGTCCGTTGGGAACCCCAAGAGGAAGGTGTGATGCGTACAGTAGCAAGTTTTCCCTCAGTAAGAAAAGGTTATCGAACCAGTAGGAGTCAAGGAACACGTGAAGGTTGTTGGTGACGGAGTGTAGTGCGGCGCAACACCAGAGATTCCGGCGCCAACGTGGAACCTGCACAACACAATCAAAGTATTTTACCCCAACGTAACAGTGAGGTTGTCAATCTCACCGGCTTGCTGAAAACAAAGGATTAACCGTATAGTGCGGAAGATGATGTATGTTTGCGAAAAACAGCAAAGAACAAGTATTGCAGTAGATTGTATTTCAGATGTAAAGAATGGACCGGGGTCCACAGTTCACTAGTGGTGTCTCTCCCATAAGATAAATAGCATGTTGGGTGAACAAATTACAGTTGGGCAATTGACAAATAGAGAGGGCATAACAATGCACATACATGTCACGATGACTACTATGAGATTTAATCATGGCATTACGACAAAGTACATAGGCCGCTATCCAAGCATGCATCTATGCCTAAAAAGTCCACTTTCAGGTTATCATCCGAACCCCTTCCAGTATTAAGTTGCAAACAACATACAATTGCATTAAGTATGGTGCGTAATGTAATCAACACAAATATCCTTAGACAAAGCATTGATGTTTTATCCCTAGAGGCAACACCACATCCACAACCTTAGAACTTTCTGTCACTGTCCCAGATTCAATGGAGGCAAGAACCCACTATCGAGCATAAATACTCCCTCTTGGAGTTACAAGTATCAACTTGGCCAGAGCCTCTACTAGCAACGGAGAGCATGCAAGAACATAAACAATATATATGATAGATTGATAATCAACTTGACATAGTATTCCATATTCATCGGATCCCAACAAACACAACATGTAGCATTACAAATAGATGATCTTGATCATGATAGGCAGCTCACAAGATCTAACATGATAGCACAATGAGGAGAAGACAACCATCTAGCTACTGCTATGGACCCATAGTCCAGGGGTGAATGATACGTCTCAAACGTATCTATAATTTCTTATGTTCCATGCTACTTTTATGATGATACTCACATGTTTTATACACATTATATGTCATATTTATGCATTTTCCGGAACTAACCTATTGACAAGAAGCCGAAGGGTCGACTTGTCGTTTTCTGCTGTTTTTGGTTTCAGTAAATCCTAGTAAGGAAATATTCTCGAATCGGACGAAATCAATGCCCAAGCATCCTATTTTTCCACGAAGCTTCCAGAACACCCGAGAGCCAGCAGAGGAGGGCCACAGGGCCACCAGATGATAGGGCGGCGCGGCCAGGGCCTGGGCCGCGCCCCCCTATAGTGTCACCGCCTCGTCAGCCTTCCGACTCCGCCTCTTCGCCTATAAGAAGCCCCCTGACCTAAATCTTCGATACGGAAAAGCCACGGTACGAGAAACCTTCCAGAGCCGCCGCCATCGCGAAGCCAAGATCTGGGGGACAGGAGTCTCTGTTCCCGCACGCCGCCGGGACGGGGAAGTGCCCCGGAAGGCTCCTCCATCGACACCACCGCCATCTTCATCAACGCTCGTTGTCTCCCATGAGGAGGGAGTAGTTCTCCATCGAGGCTAAGGGCTATACCGGTAGCTATGTGGTTAATCTCTCTCCTATGTACTTCAATACAATGATCTCATGAGCTGCCTTACATGATTGAGATTCATATGAGTTTTGTATCACTATTCATCTATGTGTTACTCTAGTGATGTTATTAAAGTACTCTATTCCTCCTCCATGGTGTAACGGTGACAAGTGTGTGCATCATGTAGTACTTGGCGTAGGTTATGATTGTAATCTCTTGTAGATTATGAAGTTAATTATTGCTATGATAGTATTGATGCGATCTATTCCTCCTTCATAGTGTGATGGTGACAAGTGTGCATGCTATGTTAGTACTTGGTGTAATTGCAATGATCTATCATGCACTCTAAGGTTATTTAAATATGAACATCGAATGTTGTGGAGCTTGTTAACTCCGGCATTGAGGTGCTCTTGTAGCCCTACACAATTAGTGGTGTTCATCATCCAACAAGAGAGTGTAGAGTGGTTTTATTATGTGATCAATGTTGAGAGTGTCCACTAGTGAAAGTATGATCCCTAGGCCTTGTTTCCAAATACCGCAATCATCGCTTGTTTACTCGTTTTATCGCATCTTTACTTCCTGCAATATTACTACCATCAATCGCACGCCAGCAAGCACTTTTCCGGCGCCGTTACTACCGCTCATATTCATTCATACCACTTGTATTTCACTATCTCTTCGCCGAACTAGTGCACCTATACATCTGACAAGTGTAATAGGTGTGTTGGGGACACAAGAGACTTCTTGTATCGTGATTGCAGGGTTGCTTGAGAGGGATATCTTTGACCTCTTCCTCCCTGAGTTCGATAAACCTTGGGTGATCCACTTAAGGGAAACTTGCTGCTGTTCTACAAACCTCTGCTCTTGGAGGCCCAACACTGTCTACAAGAATAGAAGCACCCGTAGACATCAAGAATTTTTCTGGCGCCGTTGTCGGGGAGGAAAGGTAAAAGGCACTCATATTCCGGTCCCGGGTAACTAAGTACTTTTCTGTTGCCATTGTGTGTGTGCTCGAAGCTATTTCCTTTAGATCCTGCAATTGCATCTTTTTGTTTCTTGTTTACACTAGTTAGGCATAATGGAAAACAATGAGCTTTTTATTCTATTTCCTGAGTTAAGACATGGATTGTTTGCTGCGAAAATTAAAAAACCTATGGAATCTTATTTGCATGCTAGTAGTAATATTAGTATGAACGCTTTGAACACCATTGTTGATAATGATATAGAAAATTCTAAGCTTGGTGAGGTCGGTTTTGATGAAAATGATCTCTTTAGCCCTCCGGTTATTGAGGAGAAAGTTTATGTTGATTATGATATGCCTCCTATTTATGATGATTATAATGATAGTGGTCTTTTGGTGCCGCCTACTATGGAGAGTAAAGTTTATTATGATGATACTATACCTCCTATATTTGATGATGAGAATAATAATGATAGCTACTTTGTTGAATTTGCTCCCACTACAACTAATAAAATAGATTATGCTTATGTGGAGAGTAATGATACTTTTATGCATGTGAATAAGAATGCTTTATGTGATACTTATATTGTTGAGTTTGTTCATGATGCCTCTGAAAGTTATTATGAGAGAGGAAAATATGGTTGTAGAAATTTTCATGTTACTAAAACACCTCTCTATATGCTGAAAATCTTGAAGTTACACTTGTTTTATCTTTCTATGCTTGTTGCATTATGCTTCATGAACTTGTTTATTTACAAGATTCCTATGCATAGGAAGCATGTTAGGCTTAAATGTGTTTTGAATTTGCTTCTTGATGCTCTCTTTTTGCTTCAACTCTCATCCTTATGTGAGCATCATTAAAATTGCTGAGCCCATCTTAATGGCTATAAAGAAAGAACTTCTTGGGAGATAACCCATGTGTTTATTTTGCTACTGTTTTATTGTGTCTTGGAAGTTGTTACTACTGTAGCAACCTCTCCTTATCTTATTTTATTGCATTGTTGTGCCAAGTAAACTCTTTGATAGCAAGGTTCATACTAGATTTGGATTACTGCGCAGAAACAGATTTCTGTCTGTCACGAATTTGGGCAGGGTTCTCTCGTAGGTAACTCAGAAAAATCTGCCAATTTACGTGCGTGATCCTCAGATATGTACGCAACTTTCATTCAATTTGAGAATTTTCATCTGAGCAAGTCCAGTGCCTCTAAAAAATTCGTCTTTACGGACTGTTCTGTTTTGACAGATTCTGCCTTTTATTCCGCATTGCCTCTTTTGCTGTGTTGGATGGATTTATTTGTTCCATTGACTTCCAGTAGCTTTGGGCAATGTCCAGAAGTGTTAAGAATGATTGTGTCACCTCTGAACATGTGAAATTTTTGATTATGCACTAACCCTCTAATGAGTTTGTTTCGAGTTTGGTGTGGAGGAAGTTTTCAAGGGTCAAGAGAGGAGGATGATATACTATGATCAAGAAGAGTGAAAAGTCTAAGCTTGGGGATGCCCCCGTGGTTCATCCCTGCATATTTCAAGAAGACTCAAGCGTCTAAGCTTGGGGATGCCCAAGGCATCCCCTTCTTCATTAACCATTTATCAGGTTTCTTCTCTTGAAACTATATTTTTATTCGGTCACATCTTATGTACTTTACTTGGAGCGTCTGTTTGTTTTTGTTTTGTTTGAATAAATTCATGCTTGTGTGGGAGAGAGACACGCTCCGCTTTTTCATATGAACACTGGTGTTCTTAGTTCTATCTTTAATGTTCATGGCGGAGTTCAAAACCGTTTCGTTAATTGCTATTTGGTTGGAAACAGAAAATGCTTCATGTGGTAAATGGTATAATGTCTTGAATAATGTGATACTTGGCAATTGTTGTGCTCATATAGATCATGTTTAAGCTCTTGCATCATGTACCTTGTACCCATTAATGAAGAACTACATAGAGCTTGTTAAAATCTGGTTTGCATGATTAGTTTCTCTAGAGTCTAGATATTTTCTGGTTAAGGTGTTTGAACAACAAGGAAGACGATGTAAAGTCTTATAATGCTTACAATATGTTCATATGTGAGTCTTGCTGCACCAGTTTATACTTGAGTTTGCTTCAAACAACCTTGCTAGCCTAGCCTTGTATTGAGAGGAATTCTTCTCGTGCATCCAAATCCTTGAGCCAAATACTATGCCATTTGTGTCCACCATACCTACCTACCACATGGTATTTCCCCGCCATTCCAAAGTACATTACTTGAGTGCTACCTTTAAATTTCTATTCTTTGCCTTTACAATATATAGCTCATGGGACAAATAGCCTTAAAAACTATTGTGGTGAAGAATATGTACTTATGTGTCTTATTTCTTAATAAGTTGCTTGTTGAGCGGTAACCATGTTTTCTGGGGACGCCATCAACTTTTACCTTTGTTGAATATCATGTGATTTGCTATGCATGTTCGTCTTGTCTGAAGTAAGGGAGATTTTCATGATCAAATGGTTTGAGTATGCATATTGTTAGAGAAGAACATTGGGGCGCTAACTAAAGCCATGAATCATGGTGGAAATTTCAGTTTGGACATAAAACCTCAATCTCTTATGAGAATATTATCTGTTGTTGAAAGCTTAAGCATTAAAAGAGGAGTCCATTATCTGTTGTCTATGTTGTCCTGGTATGGGTGTCTAAGTTGAGAATGATCAAAAGCGAGAAATCCAATGCGAACCTTCTCCTTAGACCCTTGTACAGGCGGCATAGAGGTACCCCTTTGTGACACTTGGTTGAAACATATGTTATGCAATGATAATCCGTGTTAATCCAAGCTAATTAGGACAAGGTGCGGGCACTATTGGTAATCTATGCATGAGGGTTGCAACTTATAGGATATCTCATACATAACGCATATGCTTTATTACTACCGTTGACAAAATTGCTTCTATGTTTTCAAAATGAAAAGCTCTAGCACAAAAATAGTAATCCATGCTTCCCTCTGCGAAGGGCCTATCTTCTACTTTATTGTTGAGTCAGTTTACCTACTTCTTTCTATCTTAGAAGCAAACACTTGTGTCAACTGTGTGCATTGATTCTTACATGTTTACTTATTGCACTTGTTATATTGCTTTATGTTGACAACTATCCATGAGATATACATGTTACAAGTTGAAAGCAACCGCTGAAACTTATATCTTCCTTTGTGTTGTTTCAAAGCTTTCTACTAAGAATTTATTGCTTATGAGTTAACTGTTATGCAAGTCTTATTGATGCTTGTCTTGAAAGTACTATTCATGAAAAGTCTTTGCTATATGATTCAGTTGTTTACTCATTGTCTTCATCATTGCTTTGAATCGCTGCATTCATCTCATATGCTTTACAATAATGTTGATCAAGATTATGTTGGTAGTATGTCACTTAAGAAATTATCATTGTTATCGTTTACCTACTCGAGGGCGAGTAGGAACTAAGCTTGGGGATGCTTGATATGTCTCAAACGTATCTATAATTTCTTATATTCCATGCTACTTTTATGATGATACTCACATGTTTTATACACATTATATGTCATATTTATGCATTTTCCGGAACTAACCTATTGACAAGATGCCGAAGGGCCAGTTGCTGTTTTCTGCTGTTTTTGGTTTTAGAAATCCTAGTAAGGAAATATTCTCGGAATCGGACGAAATCAATGCCCAGCATCCTATTTTTCCACGAAGCTTCCAGAACACCCGAGAGCCAGCGAGAGGAGGGCCACGGGGCCACCGGATGATAGGGCGGCGCGGCCAGGGCCTGGGCCGCGCCCCCCTATTGTGTCACCGCCTCGTCAGCCTTCCGACTCCGCCTCTTCGCCTATAAGAAGCCCCCTGACCTAAATCTTCGATACGGAAAAGCCACGGTACGAGAAACCTTCTAGAGCTGCCGCCATCGCGAAGCCAAGATCTGGGGGACAGGAGTCTCCGTTCGGCACGCCGCCGGGACGGGGAAGTGCCCCGGAAGGCTCCTCCATCGACACCACCGCCATCTTCATCAACGCTGCTGTCTCCCATGAGGAGGGAGTAGTTCTCCATCGAGGCTAAGGGCTATACCGGTAGCTATGTGGTTAATCTCTCTCCTATGTACTTCAATACAATGATCTCATGAGCTGCCTTACATGATTGAGATTCATATGAGTTTTGTATCACTATTCATCTATGTGTTACTCTAGTGATGTTATTAAAGTACTCTATTCCTCCTCCATGGTGTAACGGTGACAAGGTGTGCATCATGTAGTACTTGGCGTAGGTTATGATTGTAATCTCTTGTAGATTATGAAGTTAATTATTGCTATGATAGTATTGATGCGATCTATTCCTCCTTCATAGTGTGATGGTGACAGTGTGCATGCTATGTTAGTACTTGGTGTAATTGCAATGATCTATCTGTTGAATGTAGATGGGCTGCAGCCCAGTAAGGCAGCCCATATAGTCTACAATTCCTGAAATCTCAAGGCCCATCACGTTGGCAGCTTGGGACAGCCTTGGGGGACAAAGTTTAGTCCCACATTGCTAGTTGGGAGAGAGTTGGAGTGGTATATAAGGGCTGCTGTTCTAGTCATTACAAGTGAGTGAGAATAGAAATAGCCCTCGCGCACTCCTCCTCCTCCGCCCGCCCCGCCTCGCCTCGTCACGCACGCACGTCGCGTTTCGTGACTCGAGTTCGAGTTCGAGACACACTCAAGGAAGCCTAAATTTTTGCTTGGTGCACCAACTGTGTTGGGTACGTGTCGGCCTGCATATGCATGCTCGCCGCGTGTCCTTGGCTTCCTACGCGTGTCAACGCGGTCGGGTCGGATCGGCTTCCCAGGCTATACAAGGAGACAGATCAGATCTAGAGAAATACACAGCTCTCAGAACTCTCTAGTCCTCTCGCTCGCGAAGTTCCTTTTGCTGCGCTACTCTCTAGTCTTCCCCATCCCGGCGACTGCGTGCACAGCCGTCCGGGAGAGCAGGCCTCCGAAACTCCGTCCGTTGAGATCCTGCACCGGGAGACGGGCGATAAGGTTTTTGGGGAGCGTCTCGGTGCGACCGCTCGCTATCGTTCGTCTTCTTCTTCGACGACCGTGCTGCTTCATCGACAGATCCGACTACACCATGGGCGACATCAACAATACCCATGGTGGTGGTGGTGTCTGCTGCTGGTGCGACCTTCCCGGTCGCGATGTACGTGCTTTTCCTCTCCTACCTTGCACTCGCTACTTATTCCATGTTCAGATCTGATGCATGTGCTTAGTCTGATGTGTATGGTTAAGTATGCTTGTGCATCTGTAATGTTGATTTCGGTAATTAAACTCACACGGAAATTGCCTAATAATCTAACAATCCAAAAACCTTATATGCTTAGGCAATTTTCACTGTCTGGTTTTGCTGCTGCGCTCAAACCGAGCCCGTTTACGGGTTCTCATTTCAAGAGATGGCAGAGTAAGACCCTCTTGTGGCTCACTTCTATGGGCATGCATCGAGTTGCGGAAGGTACTCCCAGAGGTCCGCTTACTCCTGAAGAGGATAAAGCGTTCGGGGATGCCACCGTAATCTTCGTGGGTGCCGTCCTAAGTGTGCTTGGAGACAAGTTGGTTGTTGCTTATCTCCACATACGAAATGGGAAGGAACTGTGGGATGCACTGGACGCTAAGTTTGGTGCTGCTGACATAGGCATCCCAAATGGGCTTGCCGAAGATAGTACCCGGGGTTTACTGAAGGCCCACTACCCGAAGAATAAGAAGATTCGGGAGCCCAAGATATATTAAGGAAAGTTAGAGTTGTAATAGGAAGTGCTATTTGTAATCGGCGGGATAAGTTAGAAACCGTCCCGGACTCTGTAACTTGTACAAAACGAAACCCTCGGCTCCGCCTCCTATATAAAGGGGGAGTCAAGGGACGAAGAAATAATCGAATCATTGTCTACAAACCCTAATTTTCATAATCGTCGAGTACTTTTTGGCTGAAACCTTCGAGATCTACTTGCCCTCTACTTCTAACTAAACCCTAGCCTACAATTCATAGGCATTGACAAGTTGATACCTTGTCAATTGGCGCCGTCTGTGGGAATTAGAGGCGTAAGGATCTGATCTCGATGGCACGTTCAAGATCTTCGACATCGTCAACCGCAAGCAACGCAATGGATCGAGGAAGGATCGTATCGTGTCGAAATTCCGATTTCGTCGGGATCGTCGGCGGTCGATTCCGATTTTTCAAACTATACATCGTCAACCGAGTCAGGAGAAGAAGAAACTTCGGCAACACGTTACGTCAGCACCAAAACAAGAGAGAAACTCGCCAAGATCTTCAGCGACATGTCGTTTGAGTCATCTGTGGACTCATATATAAGCGATGGCTCAAGCGATGTTGACAGTTACGACTTCATCGACAAATCTGTCACAGTGGGCAAGGTCTTCATCAATCTCAACGATGATGTCACCAAACCCAACACAGATCTGAGTACAAAATATCATCAGATTTATGCCATTGAAGATCAAGAGGAAACATCAGAGGCCTTCGACGATTTGGGTAATCCCTATGTCGATCCCTCAGATCTAAGGAGAGGTATGGGCACTAAATATGTCGGGCCCACACCACGCATCAGAGTTCAACTTCCACAAACAGCCTGCGATAGAGCTGCAAAAGCTTTAGATGGTTCGGAGCCAATGACGACAAGCTGCTACGGATCCAAGAGCCGCAAGCTTATCAATATAGGCTCGCACGAGCTGCCGGAGAATTGGAAAAACGAGACGAGCTGAGTTGAACGGGAGAAAGGAGGCAGCTACGCATCCGGCGGGAGAAGGGCAGATCTAATTCAACAATCTAGAACTTCGGGTGATAGCCACGGGGAGGCTCGGAACGAGAGGAAGATCAAGGTTACAACACATACCGAAGCGGAAAGAGAGCACTTGGTTCAAAACCTCGACATGTCCTTTATGTCGATAGATACAAGAGGAAACATTATCCCTAAGACACCGGAAGCTGGGTATATGGCGACACGAGGCTTTCATCCTCGCATCTAAACCACCTCCGAGGTGATCCAAGGGAAACACTATACAATATGGCGATAGCAGGGGTTGGAGCTATGGGGACAGCGTTTGTATCAACACCTCCCGAAGGAGCGGCAAGGCAAAATAGTCCACGACCTGCAGCAACAACGGCGGCAGCCCCTGAAGGACCAAGCGGAGCAAGAGACACAGCAGGACAAGCAAGGGTCGATAGAGCGCGGCAAAGCAGAAGGGATCATCGGCAATCTCCGGAGCTTAACGACGAAGATATGTGCGGCTTACCATGCTTCACGAGGAGAGTCCGAAAAACTCGAGTCCCTTCAGGATTCAAGTTACCCGACAACTTCAAGAAGTTTGACGGCCTTCAAGATCCGGAGGATTGGCTAGTTGATTATCTCGAGACGGTGAAGCTCACGGGAGGAACCAGGGCAACGACTATGCAAAGCATCCGGGTGCATTTGAGTGGAGCCGCACGATCTTGGATAAAGAAACTCACTCCAGGATCTATCGACAGCTGGGAAAGTTTCGAGGACGTATTCATCAAGAACTTCAGATCCACGTGCAAAAAACTTGCGTCGTTAGAAGAGTTAAGAGCATGTCGACAAAAGCCAGATGAGCCAATGAGAAAGTACATCCAAAGGTGGAGCATCATCAAAAACTCGGCAGAAAATATATCTGACGAGAGAGCAATAGATGCGTTTGTCGCAGGAATCAGGCGTGGAGATTTTGTCGAGGACTTGGGAAGGACCAATCCAAAGACAGTATCCGCGTTAATGGAGATAGCAAACAGATGGGCAGATGGAGAAGATGTTGTCCACAACAAACGACACAGGTCGCCAGAGGAGGACCGTGGTCGAAATTACCAACCAAGGCGACGATTTCCTCGGCAGTACCCGAACTATGACGCCCCAGGGCAAATTTTGGCAGGTTTTCGGGCAAACACAGGAGGAAACAATAGAGATGATTATCAGAGAAGCAGTGAGCAGCGAGGCGATAACGGGGACGACTCTCGCAACGAGGCAAAATAGCGGGCCTAGGTTCCCAAGGCCTTTCGTGTCCCCCGAAGAAATGATGAACGGACCGTGCTAGATGCACTTTTTCCTCGACAGCAACGGAAAAAGACAGTCAGGGCACCTGCAGAAAGATTGTCGAAATTTTCAGGCAATGTTTAGATATGCAGAGAACGCTAACGCTCGAGCAGCACAGAGAAATCCTCGGGAGCCCAGGAGCGAGATTCACCTGCCACCACCTCCCGCGATTACAGACGACAATCGGCATCAGCTCAGAATAGCGGCAGCACCTCCACCACCACCTTATGTCGATCCAAACTCAAACGGAGCGGTGTCAATGATTCAGAAGGGAAGGCCGTCCAATAGAGCTCAGAAAGTAATCTCACGACAGGTGTTTATGGCAGAGAAAATGCCTCCACCAACAGTTGAGTATCTTAATTGGTCAGGACAAGACATCGGCTTCACCATAGCAGATCATCCGCAGACAAGTTCCTCGACCGAGGCGGTCGGCACTTATTCCGCTGGCGAGTTATTGCGGGATTTGATGTTTCTCGAGTGTTCATAGATGGCGGCAGCAGCTTAAACCTTATGTATGCAGATACATTGAGGAAGATGAACATATCCTTAGCAAACTTGAAGCCAACAGACACAAGGTTCCATGGCATCACACCGGAGAAACCAAGTTATCCATTGGGGAAGATCAATCTCGACGTTCAGTTTGGAACTCGAGAAAATTATAGAATCGAGAAGTTGGAATTTGAAGTCGTGGATTTTCCATCGCAATACCACGCTTTGTTGGGACGACCAGCATATGCTAGATTTATGGCAGTACCACACTATACATACCTGTTGTGGAGATTGCCTGGACCAAAGGGACCAATCACGATTAAAGGAAGCTTCGCCTTAGCCGATAAGTGCGACAAGGATTTTCATCGGTTATCAGAAACTTTCGGGATGCAAGCTGAGTATTTGGCGTCAAAAAGCATGACTGATTACGACGTATTGCCAGACGTTGGAAGGCCAAATAAGGAATCAACTTTCAATACCGAGAAAAATTCTAAGGAGGTGCAGATTCATCCGACGGACCCGAAAAAGACGACATCTATCGCAAACGATATGGATATCGCATAGGAAAGCGCGCTCGTCGAGTTCCTCCGTGAGAAGCTGGAAAACCTTCGCATGGTGTCCAGCTGACATGCCAGGAGTACCCAGGGAACTTGCCGAGCACCACCTAAATTTGGATCCATTAGCGAGATCAATCAAACAACCTTTGCGGCGTTTTTCGGAACCAAACCGCAAAGCTATGCTGTCAGAAATCAATCGACTCAAAGATGCTGGTTTTATCAAAGAGATATCTACAGAAGCCACGTGGGTAGCTAACCCGGTGATGGTGCCGAAGAAACACACGACGAGTCCTTCGCATGTGCGTCGACTTTACGTGTCTCAATAAACATTGTCCTAAGGATCACTTCCCCCTCCCGAGGATCGATCAAATCATCGACTCCACGGCAGGATGCGAACGTCTTTCCTTCCTGGATGCATACTCTGGTTATAACCAGATCAGATTGAAAGAAGACGACGAAGCCAAAACAGCGTTCATCACACCGTATGGCGTATTCTGTTATAAAACAATGCCCTTCGGGTTGAAAAACGCGGGAGCAACATATCAACGGATGATGCAGAAGTGCTTGGCAACACAGATTGGGAAAAATGTGCAAGTATACATCGACGACGTTGTCATCACATCAAAAGAGGGGGCAACATTAATTGAGGACTTGAAGGAAACCTTCGACAACCTCGACAAATTCTGCCTCAAGCTCAACCCGACGAAATGTTCTTTTGGCGTCCCAGCAGGAGAACTCCTTGGGTTCTTAGTTTCAGCAAGAGGGATTGAAGCAAATCCCGACAAAATACAAGCCATCGTAACGATGAGGAAGCCAACCAAGTTAAAAGAAATACGGCAATTAACTGGGCGAGTCGCAGCTTTGAGCAGATTCGTCGCCAGGTTGGGAGAAAAAGCACTACCGTTCTACGCCTTGATAAAACAAGGGGAGAAATTCCAGTGGAACGAAGAAGCCGATCGAGCTTTCGAGGATCTGAAACGTAAAATCTCGACACCACCAGTCCTGGTAGCGCCAAAGGAAAAGGAACCTCTCCTGTTGTACATCGCAGCCACACCTCAAGTGGTTAGCACGGTGCTAGTTGTCGAAAGAGAAGAAGAAGGAAAACTCCATGGAGTGCAAAGGCCGGTATATTTCATCAGTGAAGTTTTATCGCCTTCCAAACAGCGGTACCCACAGTACCAGAAACTAGCATACGGAGTGATTACAACAGCAAGAAAATTGCGCCACTATTTTTCGGCACACCCGATCATAGTGGTCAATGAAGCTCCCTTGTCAAATATACTAAATAATCCAGAAGCTACGGGTCGTGTCTCCCTTTGGGGAATAGAACTTTCCCCTCGGGACATCACGTATGAAAAAAGAAAAGCAATCAAGTCGCAAGTTACGCCGGACTTCATCGCGAGTGGATGGAGCTGCAAAACACGGGACCCCGGATTTGTCGAGAACCTGGACCATGAATTTCGACGGGTCCAAGAGAGTAGAAGGAGGCTGGCGCAGGAGTAGTACTTATATCACTGAAGGCGACAAGTTGAAGTACATCCTTCGGATGACGTTCCCTAACGCATCTAACAATGAAGCGAGAATATGAAGCCCTCATACACGGGATGAAGATGGCGAAAGCTTGCGGTGCAACTCGACTAAAAATCTTTGGCGACTCACAATTGGTGGCTCAGCAAGTTATGAACCAATGTGACGCAGTCAATGATAGCATGGTAGCATACAAGGAGGTGTATAATGAACTCGAGAAACTATTTGATGGATGCGAGGTAAATCACATCAGTAGATTGAGCAACGATGAAGCTGACGTCCTCGCAAACATCGGGTCGCAATGCCTCCCAATCCCGCCAGGAGTATTTTGGGAAGAAATAGCGGAGAGATCTACGAAGCCAAAAAAGGTGCAGAAAAAAGCAAAAGAAGAGAAAACTTCGACACCCCTCACAGAAACCATGGAGGATGAAGAGGAACAAGAGCTTGTGATGATAGTACAGGTTCCTTGGATGCAAGCATATATATCATACATCCTGAGGAAAGAAATACCCGATGATCCAGTTGAGGCAAGGCGAATAATTCGACGCTCTAAAGCTTTCACGGTGGTCAAAGGAGAATTGTACAAGCGAAGCATTTCAGGCGTCCTGCAAAGGTGTGTCACACCCGAAGAAGGAAGAATAATTTTGAAGGATGTACACGAAGGAATATGCGGTCACCACGCGAGTAGTCGAGCCATTGCAGCCAAGGTTTTTCGGGCAGGATTCTCTGCGGTTGACGAGCAATCGAGGACGCAAAAGAAATAGTAAGGACTTGCGATGCGTGTCAAAGGTTTGCCGCAAAACCTCACTCTCCAGCGAGCAGAACTAACACCAATACCATTGTCGTGGCCCTTTGCACAATGGGGACTCGATATGGTGGGCAAGTTACACAAATCATGGCCAGGAGGAAAGGAATACATGCTAGTAGCTGTCGACAAATTTACAAAGTGGATAGAAGCGAAGCCGATAAATTCACCAGACGGAGCATCCGCAGTAAAATTCATAAAAGGCCTCGTCTTCAGATTTGGAGTTCCCCACAGCATCGTCACGGACAATGGCAGTAACTTTACATCCCACGAATTCAAAGATTATTGCGAAGAAGTGGGTATCAAGTTGCACTTTGCGTCAGTTGCACATCCTCAAACCAATGGGCAAGTCGAGAAAGCCAATGGCATCATCTGCAATGGCATCAAGAAACGCCTGTTAGGACCACTGGAAAAAGCTCGACATACCTGGCCAGAAGAACTACCAAGTGTGTTGTGGAGTATCCGAACAACACCAAATACGACGACACAGGAAACCCCGTTTTCCTGGTCCATGGAGCGAGGCGAGTACTACCAATAGAAATAGAGCACGACTCCCCCAGAGTCACAAATTATAATGAAGAAACTTCCAGGATAGCATTGGAAGACGACGTAGACGCACTCGACGAAGCTCGAGACGAAGTATTATCAAGGGTAACCAAATACCAACAGGACTTGAAGAATTACCACAGTCGACGTTTGCGGCCAAGATCTTTTCGAGTGGGAGACCTAGTTCTTCGGCTCACGCAAAAAAGTCATGAAAAACTCGAGTCACCATGGCTTGGCCCTTACATTGTCACGGAAGTAATCGGAGGAGGAGCATACGGGATAAAGGACAAGAAGACAGGGGTGGAGGAGCAAAACCCTGGAACGTGGCGCAACTCAGGCGGTTCTACGCCTAGAGCTAAAAAATAGTCCTTGTAAAACTTCAATGTACTGAAACGCCCGCGAGTTTTCAGACGCACTCTTTTCCTTTTTCGGGGCACCGAGTGGGGCCGGGAAAGGTTTTTAATGAGGCGGGCTCGCGGTGCTGCAATATAATAAAGATAGTGTCAATATAGCTTTTTCTCATCGACATGCTCAAAATCCCCAACCCGACGAATTTCAATATAGTTCCTCGAAAAAAGAAAAACCTTGCCTTGGTATTAAAATACCTCGTGAGTCAATAACAATACAAAATAGTACTCAACAAAGAAGCTCGGGGGCTGATATTCGCCAAAACTACATATTGAATAAATGCCTTGGTTCAAAACCTCGCATTATACAAATACAGTGAATAGCCACCGAAAACACTCGGGGGCTAGACAAATATAGAAATGTGATGTTTGCTTCACAATATAATCACAATCATGATTTACAAGGAAGAATTATCTACCAAAGGAAAATAATTAGTCATGATTCAATATACCATCAAGGGTAATTCTGTTTTCTTCAGGAGCAGCGCCAAGAAAATCAGCATAATGACCATCTGCAAAAAAGTCGGCATCCATCCAAAGAAGATCTTCAATCATTTCTTCAGCTATAGGCGAAACCTTCGTGTTAATACGATCGACACCAACTCTTCGGCGCCGTACCTTCTCGTGAACTTTCGCAACAACTTGGGTCAGGTCAAGCTTTGAGTGGCGGATCTGAAGCATGATAAGGGCAAATCTGGCGCCAGCTACCAGTTGAGCTCTGACAAAGTCATGGATCCTGCGGGCATCCTTAAATTTCTCCATTAACTCGGGAAGAGTTTTTGGTGGAACGTTCCGAGGAAACATGGAGTTATAAACCATAGACAGGGTCTTGGTACAGAAGTCAAGGAAGTCGTGAGTTTGAGAGGTGCGATCTCGAAATCCGACAATACGGCGGGTCCTCTGCGGGGTAGCCCAAAACAGAGAACCATGATCAAGGGAAAGGTTAACAAGGAGGTTTGTCCTAGTATTTACCCTCTCCTCTTCGACAACAGCATCAGTAAAGGAACCTATCAAAACAAAGGAGCAGAAAACTTTAAGAGACGTAGCATGAAGACGGAAGATATTGATGAAACAAGCATACCCGACATATCCGCACTGGCCTCATTCATTAACTCGAGCATAAAATTTTCTCGAGCAGTCGCCTTTTCAGCCTCGGAAGCAGCAACTTCCCTAGCAGCCACGGCCTCGCGAGTTTGCTGAAGTGCAATTTTTTCGACTTCAGATGACTTACGAGACTTTTCCATCATCGCAAGTGTTTGCTTCTTCGCATACTGAAGTTGCTGCCGAAGTTCATCCAATTCTTGCGGTAAGGAATCTTGGACAGGTGTAGTATCAACAAGAGCTCTCCTTGAGCGAGAAGAAGAAGGCGAAATATTGGAAGGAGCGGAAGATGGAGTATAGTTATCAAATACCAACTGAAATATAATAAAACAAGACAATATCAATCAACAAGCAAAGATAGAGTTTTCATTAATCTTTCGGGATAGTTACAAAGACCTTACAGTGGAGCTAAAGAAGTACGTATCGCCAACTAACTACTTTGGCGACAAGAGCAAAAGAAACAGAGAAAGAAAAAACAAGGAGGCATGAAACTAGACCTCCGGCCTCGATGAGCTAGGAGTCGAAGCTGGCTTGATCCCGAGATATGCCAAGATTTTCTTCGTGTTGGGCTTGGCTGCCTTAATCAGCGACCTCCATCTCGATTGCTCTATTCGATCGGTGTCGCCAACTTTCATCCAATCAACGGTCTGTTGGCTGTCAGCAACCAGGGCAACAGTGCTCTCGACAGCAATCTTCATGTTTTCCTGACGCATCTTCAGTCCAAGGTCTTCTGATGAATTGAAGCTCTTGGCAAGGGCAAGGAAAGTCGGGGGTTCCTCTTTCTTCGGGAAGAAGTAGGGGAACAGCGTCGACAATCCTGCACTAGCATTTGCCACGCCTTCACGAATTTCGGACCCATGAAGCTCCAGATAAGAAAGTGCGTCAAGGAGAGGGTCATTGTCGGGATTCTCCAGATCAAAATCTTGGTTTGTTTGAGCTGCCACAGGAAACAAAACATTAATCAAAAAACAAGAAACAAGAAGTCCACTAAAAAATAGAAGGGATCGATAATATTACTTGCAATACGTCGACTTTGTGATTTCGGACGCTTGAGGATCCCACTGCTCACGAGCGGCTTGTGCAGCTTTATGCTCGTTTAAAGCAGATTCAGCATCCTCAAGTCTTTTCTGCAGTTCCTCGACACTAGCAGCTTTTGCTCTGGCTTCATCAGCCTCGGCTTTAGTTTTGCTAGCAACAAGTTCGGCTTTCTTGCGAGCCGCCTCACTTTGCTCCAGTTTTTGAGCAAGTGCGTCGGCACGTTTATTGGCCTCTGCAAGTTTCTCTGTCGAGATAAAAAAAAAGAAGGAAAGATCAAAAAATTGCGACAAATAACAGGAGCAAAAGTCAGAAAGAACGGTAAGTATAAAGGTTGTTACCTTCAGTTCTGTTGGCATACTCACGGTACCCAATGAATTGAGCACCGATGCGAATAAGCTCTTTGATCATGGAGTGCATTAAGAAAAGAAGGGGACAAAGAAAGAAAATTTCGGTATGAGGAAAATAAAATGGCATACAGAAGCAAACAGAGGAAGTACATAGTGACAAGAGTATTGAGAACTTACATCATCCAAGAGAGGGTTAGAAGAGCTACTCAATTGGAGACTCGGTTCCGGAATCATTTCAGTCCTTGCTCTTTTGGCGAAGGGACAAGGGGGCTTGAAGGAGGAGTAGACGCGCCGACGTTTTGTTGAGGAGGCGAGGATTCTTCTCCGTCAACTGGCGGTTCCGAAACAACTAGAGTATGTGACGTACTCGTTCGAGCAGCCACATCCAAAGTTGGTGTTTCTTCATCATCATCACTGTGGTAAAAGGGTGGCAGCATAAAAAGCAAGACAGACAAAAATTCTTCGAGTAGAAAAATAAAAAGAGACAGGGAACTCACGAACTGATCAGACTCTCGAGATATGGATCATAAGCTGCCTTTTGCGGTGAAGGAGCAGCTTCTTCGGGTTTGGAGGTCCCGGAATCTTCGACATCACTCCTTTTCCTTTTGTTCTTTGGAGAAACAGCAGGAGGAGATTGTGCTGATGTAGTACCTTCAGAGGCAGCATCCTTTTCAACAGATCCCGCAGATTTTCGAGAATCTGCGGGTTCATTTACAAAAGAGGGGGCCTCCTGGTTGTCATCGGCAACAACGGCCCTTTCCTCGACATCTCCATCCTCAGGAAGAGGAGGAAGGGAAGCCATAGTAGGATGGTTCTGCAAAAAAATAATTAGAGAGATATCAAATACAATGAGATGCAGGGAAAGTTCGGAACAAGATAAAAATTCGAGAAGACAAACTACCTCGGGGAGAGGATTGGCGGAGCTGTATGGTTCCACGCGGCAAGAGGAGGGAATAGGATCCCTCTTGCTCAGCGAGGAAATTCTTCGAATCAGCTTCTCCAAGTCCTTCACAGAAAGATCATTGGAGAGCCTATTGGCGTCATTTTTACTAGAATACGTCCAGAGGGGATTTTTGCGAGCCTGAAGAGGTTGCACTCTAATCCTAAGAAAGTAGGCAGTGATTTGAACACCAGACAGCTCTTTGCCCCGAGTATTTTGAAGCTGATGAATACGAGACATAAGTGCTTCGTCGCCTTTTCTCTTCTTCGGAAGCTTCAACATCCCAGGAGCGGCGGCGTTGAATTTTGGCACTTCCGTCGAAAGGGATTATGTTGTGTTCCACAGAATTGGCACTTTCTTCGTGTATGTAGAGCCACCTTTTGCGCCATCCTTGGACGGAGTCAGGAAATTTGACGTCGAAGTAATCAACGTCAGTTCGGACACAGATAACAACGCCGCCTATGTTATAGGTGGCGTTGTGGAAGCCATTGCGGTGGAGAGCGGATAATGCGTTTCCACGAGCCCGAGTTAGGAGGGATTCCAAGGAAGCATTCGCACGGCGTGATAAAAATAGAAATATGGAGGATGGAATTGGGGGTCAGCTGGTGCGGTTGAATCCCATAAACAAAAAGAAGGCCGCGGAGGAAATCGTGAATTGGGGCGAGAAAGGCCGCGGATGAGGTGATCAACGAAACTAACCCGGTACTCCATTGGAGGGTTTGGGTAGCTTTCTTCGCTGGGAAAGCGGATGGCGTCCTCTTTCTTCATCGGGCCAAGCCTCTTCGGCATGTTGATGTCTTGGTTGGAGATTTTAGATCTCTCCCACTCAAGATCTTCGGCGGCCATCTTGGACTCCGAGTACTCGTGGTGAGTGAGTCGCGTGCGCGGTGGCATCAACGGCCTTTGGAAAAGCAACGTTCGTGCGTGCGGAAGATCAACGAGAGTTGGGCGCAGGGGAAGTTTTTGCAAAGAGGAACAGATGTGCGGCGCAAGCGAAGGAGTGAACCGAGGTTGAAGAAAGGTTTATATAGGAATCGAGCGAAGCAATGCACCGTTGGATGAAGAAATCGTGTGGTGAAAAAAGATCTTGTAGATAAAAGGATAAAAAGGTATTTTTACTGAGATGGAATAAAACAAGCGTTACCGTACGTGCGCCAGGAAAAGCGGAGGACGTGCGTCCCCCACTTGCACGACGTGTCAACGTGGTGGAAACAATGGACCCACAAGGCAGAAAAATCCCGACTATTAATAGAGATGAAGTGAATTTGACTAAGGGAAGCGTGCCGACAAGAAAAATAAAAGAAGATCGGCGACAGGAGAAGTTATTTGAATACTTCGGGAGCCTTTGGTCAAATACAAGTTTTTGCCCAAATGCTCGGGGGCTACTTCGATAAAAGTAAAATTTCGAGTATGGCAATATAGAAATTGTGGGAGCCTACAACCAAGCACAGGTTTTTGGCTGTAGCCTGGGGGGCTACTCCCATCGGGAGCGCTGTTCGCGCACCCGAGAGATGAAAAGAAAATCATATCGGGAAATAATGACAATATAGCGACAAGGTGGACTAAAATGTTGAGCCTACAACCAAGCACAAGTTCTTGGCTGTAGCCTCGGGGCTACTCCCATCGGGAACGCTGTTCGCGTGCCCGATGAAATTAAAAAAAGAAAAAGATAGAAAAGCAAGAGAGTATATTTCGAGTTATAATTAACTCTACATATACTCCCATCGGGAGAGCAATATAAGTCATATTTGACTCGCTAAAATGTGCCATTCCAACAGTCGGAAAAGCACTCGACAATATATTCTCAGAACGCCAAAGTTGCGATCAATTTACGAATGCCGCAAATTTGCGAAGGTAAGACCCCGGATCCGTTCTGCTGGGCGTGCCATCGCCGAAGACTGCGCTCTGCTACTTTTATCCGTATCAACGGATACGAAGAAAAATCCTAACGGACGCGTTAGGTACTCGATAAATTTGGTCGGGACTCGACAGAATGGTAAGACCTTAAGCGGCACCTGTCGAAGTTTGCACCGAGTATCCGAGGTCATGTCCGGGGACGTGATCTTGAAGTAGGTTTTGCGGATTGCCACTAGAGCGGTTAACTAGTACCCGATCCGTCGGATGAACTAGCCCCAATTACCATTATCCCTGTACAATATAGAATTTTATATGAAGAAATATAAAAAAAGTTAAAGCTCTCGAATAAAAATAAACGGTGGAGATTTTCCACGACTCTACGATTCAAGCAAAATCTCGGGGGCTACGACATAGGCATCCCAAATGGGCTTGCCGAAGATAGTACCCGGGGTTTATCGAAGGCCCACTACCCGAAGAATAAGAAGATTCGGGAGCCCAAGATATATTAAGGAAAGTTAGAGTTGTAATAGGAAGTGCTATTTGTAATCTGGCGGGATAAGTTAGAAACCGTCCCGGACTCTGTAACTTGTACAAAACGAAACCCTCGGCTCCGCCTCCTATATAAAGGGGGAGTCAAGGGACGAAGAAATAATCGAATCATTGTCTACAAACCCTAATTTTCATAATCGTCGAGTACTTTTCGGCTGAAACCTTCGAGATCTACTTGCCCTCTACTTCTAACTAAACCCTAGCCTACAATTCATAGGCATTGACAAGTTGATACCTTGTCAGCTGCCGATGCCGGAGGTGAACTGTATGCTATGGAGCAGTTCAATGACTACAGAATGGTTGAGAACCGATCTGTAGTAGAACAGGCTCATGAGATACAGATCATGGCAAAGGAACTCGAGCTCCTCAAGTGTGTGCTACCGGACAAGTTTGTCGCCGGATGCATTGTCGCTAAGCTTCCCCCTTCTTGGAGGAACTTTGCCACTTCCACTGAAACATCGAAGGCATGAGTTTTCGTTGAGAATATCATGGGCTCTCCGGATGTTGAGGAGAAGGCGAGGGCAAAAGACAAACACACTTTGGAGGAACCGAGAGACGTTCTGCTGCCAATATGGTGCGAGAAAAATGCCCACAAGTCCAAGGGAAAGAACAAGGGAGTCTCCCGGACTACCAACTTTAAGAAGAAGGGGAAAACGGAGAAGAAAGATCCTTGCTTGGGTGTGTGGCGAGGACTGGCCATTGGGCTAATCGTTGTCCACAACGCAAAGGAAAGAAATGTCAAGCTGGACAGAACTCAAATTCTGTCGGCATGGTCATTGGCAACACGAGAGGAAGGAACTACGGGGTATGGTAATATGTTACCTCTTGTTCTTTCGGTGTTTCAGCCCACGGAATGGTGGGTTGATACGAGTGCTAATGTTCATGTGTGTGCTGACATCTCCATGTTTACCTCTTATCGGGCCCGAGGTTCCTCGGTAATGATGGGGAATGGGTTACATGCTACTTGTTCGTGGTGTTGGCACGGTAGATCCGAAGTTTACTTCGGGAAAGATCGTGCAAGCGAGGAACGTGCTTGCATGTCCCTTCTATCAAGAAGAATCTCGTTAGTGGCTCCCGTCTTATGAAAGATGGGTTTAAGTTGGTGTTTGAGTCCAATAAAGTTGTACTTGTCTAAGTATGGAACTTTTGTTGGAAAGGGATATGAGTGTGAGGGAATGTTGCGCTTCTCTCTAGAAGACTTCGTGATAATGTTGTGAACCATGTAAGCACTAGTGTTAATGAAACTAATGTTTGGCATTCACGACTTTGTCATGTTAATTTCGGTTGTATGACGCGGCTTGTCGATATGAGTTTAATTCGAAATTCACCTTTGTCAAAGGCTCTAAGTGCCATGCTTGTGTGCAAGCAAAGCGGCCTCGCAAGCCTCACAAGCCTCGCGAAGGAAAGAAACTTGGCACCACTAGAACTCATACATTCAGATCTATGTGAGATGAATGGTGAGTTGACAAAAGGTGGAAAGAAATATTTCATGACTTTGATTGATGATTCCACTAGGTATTGTTATGTGTATCTCCTGAAAACTAAAGATGAGGCTCTTGATTTCTTTAAAATCTATAAGGCTGAAGTTGAGAACCAACTTGAAAGAAAGATAAAAAGGGTTCGAGTCCGATCGTGGTGGAGAGTACTTTTCTAATGAGTTCAATTTATTACGTGCGGAACATGGTATAATCCATGAGAGGACGCCTCCCAATTCCCCACAATCCAATGGGATTGCGGAAAGGAAAAACCGTACTCTAACGAGATTTGGTTAACGCCATGTTAGATGTTTCGGGTTTATCCAAGGAATGGTGGGGGAGGCTATATTGACTTCATGTCATGTCCTAAACCGTGTTCCAACCAAGAATAAAGAGATTACCCCTTATGAGGAATGGGAAAAGAAAAGACCAACACTCTCCTACCTACGAACTTGGGGTTGTTTGGCTAAAGTGAATTTGCCAATCACCAAAAAGCGAAAGCTTGGACCAAAAACCGTGGACTGTGTCTTTCTTGGCTATGCTGTCCATAGCATTGCTTATAGATTTCTTGTTGGCACCATCTTTGAATCAAGAGATGCTACATTCTTTGAGGATATATTTCCTATGAGAGATATGCATGGCATGTCTAGTTGGGAATCTGATCCAATACATGAAACTCCTATGGAGTCTGATGACAAATACGATGATGAGAGTTCAGATTCGATGAAGATAACAATGAAGCTCCCACAAGGAGTAAGAGACAAAGGACTGCAAAGTCTTTTGGCAATGATTTCATTGTGTATCTTGTGGATGATACTCCCACTACCGTTTCGAAGCTCTCGCATCTCCCGATGCGGACTCTACTGGAAGGAAGCGGTTCAAAGCGAGATGGATTCCATCTTGGCTAATGGAACATGGGAGTTATCACGAGCATCCTTATGGGTGCAAACCTGTAGGATGTAAATGGGTATTTAAGAAGAAGCTTCGAGCTGATGGTACTATTGAGAAGTACAAGGCTCGGCTTGTAGCCAAAGGCTATACCCAAAAGGAAGGCGAAGATTTCTTTCGATACCTACTCACCTGTGGCAAGATTGACCACCATTCGAGTACTACTGTCATTGGCTGCCTCACACGGTCTTCTCGTTCATCAAATGGACGTTAAGACGGCTTTCCTAAATGGAGAGTTGGACGAGGAAATTTACATGGAACAGCCTGATGGTTTTGTACTACAAGGTCAAGAAAGAAAGGTGTGTAAATTAAAGAAATCTTTGTATGGTCTTAAACAAGCACCCAAACAATGGCATGAGAAGTTTGAAAGAACTTTAACATCTGTGGGCTTTGTTGTTAATGAAGCCGACAAATGTGTGTACTACCGCCATGGTGGGGGTGAGGGAGTTGTCCTATGCTTGTATGTGGATGACATACTAATTTTTGGGACAAGTCTCAAAGTGATTGAGGAGGTAAAAACCTTCTTATCTCAGTGTTTCGAGATGAAAGATCTTGGAGAAGCTGATGTTATATTGAACATCAAGTTATTGAGAGATGGGAATAATGGGATTACACTTGTGCAATCTCATTATGTTGAGAAGGTGTTGAGCAGATTTGGCTATGCTGATTGCAAATCTTCTCTCACGCCTTATGATCCTAGTGTCTTGCTTCGAAAGAATGAAAAGGCAACTAAAGATCAATTGAGATACTCTCAAATCATTGGTTCACTCATGTATTTAGCTTGTGCTACGAGGCTCGATATCTCGTTTGCTTGTATGCAAACTTAGCCGGTTTGTGGCCAACCCGGGAGATGATCATTGGCATGCTCTTGAGAGAGTAATGCGCTATCTAAAGGGAACCATGAGTTATGGAATTCATTATACCGGGTATCCAAGAGGACTTGAAGGGTATAGTGATTCCAATTGGATTTATGATGCTAAAATGAAGGCCACAAGTGGATATGTTTTCACTCTTGGTGGTGGCGCTGTTTCCTGGAAGTCTTGCAAGCAGACCATCTTAATGAGGTCAACTATGGAAGCGAGAACTCACGACGATTAGATACGGCCCTATCGTCGAAGCGGAATGGCTTCGTGAGCTCTTGATGGACTTGCCTATGGTTGAAAAACAAATACCGGCTATCCTCATGAACTGTGATAATCAAGCCGTGATTATCAAAGTAAAAAGTTCTAAGGATAATATGAAAAGTTCCAAACATATCAAGAGGAGATTGAAGTACGTCGGAAAACCGAAGAACTCCGGAGTGATAGCATTGGATTATGTCCAAAGTGCTAAAAATCTGCGAGATCCTTTCACAAAAGGACTATCAAGAAATATGATAGACCTTGCATCGATGGAGATGGGTTTGAGACCCACTTGAGTTGCCGAGGGGTAACCCAACCTATGTGATCGAAAATTCCGTGAAGTAGGACTCGGGAAAACAAACCGAAGTAAGCGAGTTGAGAGAAAATTTAATACTCCCACTCCGCTGCAGATGCAATTCTCTCATAGCTACTGTAAGGCAGGTTGACAATGTCTTAATGTGTTCTGAGCGGCTCTTGATGAGCGAAGACGCTGTCCTACAGGGCGATCTTTGAAGAACACACCTATATGAGTGACACTACTGGTCATAGTGTGGGAGATTTGGGTGAATCTCTAGTAAGCTCATGAAAGGCCGAGGAGTATGACTTATAAGCTCCACCCGAGGGGAAGGCTATGGCAGCCTAGTACCGTGCCGGCATTGAGCGAAACTTGCTGCACAAAGACTGACAATTCAAGGCATAGTCCATTGTTCAGTTGTAGTCAAGCGTATCACCTTGCCTAAGTGGAAGTTCAACTTAACAGTCTCCACCGAAGTGCGAGTATATCAAACAGTGAATGGAACTAATGTGTCATCCGATGTGCATATGAGATCCGGTGGGGGATTGTTGAATGTAGATGGGCTGCAGCCCAGTAAGGCAGCCCATATAGTCTACAATTCACGAAATCTCAAGGCCCATCACGTTGGCAGCTTGGGACAGCCTTGGGGGACAAAGTTTAATCCCACATTGCTAGTTGGGAGAGAGTTGGAGTGGTATATAAGAGCTGCTGTTCTAGTCATTCCAAGTGAGTGAGAATAGAAAGAGCCCTCGCGCACTCCTCCTCCTCCGCCCGCCCCGCCTCGCCTCGTCACGCACGCATGTCGCGTTTCGTGACTCGAGTTCGAGTTCGAGACACACTCAAGGAAGCCTAAATTTTTGCTTGGTGCACCAACTGTGTTGGGTACGTGTCGGCCTGCATATGCATGCTCGCCGCGTGTCCCTGGCTTCCTACGCGTGTCAACGCGGTCGGGTCGGGTCGGCTTCCCAGGCTATACAAGGAGACAGATCAGATCTAGAGAAATACACAGCTCTCAGAACTCTCTAGTCCTCTCTCTCGCGAAGTTCCTTTTGCTGCGCTACTCTCTAGTCTTCCCCATCCCGGCGACTGCGTGTACAGCCGTCCGGGAGAGCAGGCCTCCGAAACTCCGTCCGTTGAGATCCTGCACCGGGAGACGGGCGATAAGGTTTTTGGGGAGCGTCTCGGCGCGACTGCTCGCTACTGTTCGTCTTCTTCTTCGACGACCCGGCTGCTTCATCGACAGATCCGACTACACCATGGGCGACATCAACAATACCCATGGTGGTGGTGGTGTCTGTCTAGCTGGGTGCGACTTCCCGGTCGCGATGTACATGCTTTTCCTCTCCTACCTTGCACTGCTACTTGTTCCATGTTCAGATCTGATGCATGTGCTTAGTCTGATGTGTATGGTTAAGTATGCTTGTGCATCTGTAATGTTGATTTCGGTAATTGAACTCACACGAAAATTGCCTAATAATCTAACACTATCATGCACTCTAAGGTTATTTAAATATGAACATCAAATGTTGTGGAGCTTGTTAACTCCGGCATTGAGGTGCTCTTGTAGCCCTACACAATTAGTGGTGTTCATCATCCAACAAGAGAGTGTAGAGTGGTTTTATTATGTGATCAATGTTGAGAGTGTCCACTAGTGAAAGTATGATCCCTAGGCCTTGTTTCCAAATACTGCAATCATCGCTTGTTTACTGTTTCACTGCATCTTTACTTCCTGCAATATTACTACCATCAACTGCACGCCAACAAGCACTTTTCTGGCGCCGTTACTACTGCTTATATTCATTCATACCACTTGTATTTCACTATCTCTTCGCCGAACTAGTGCACCTATACATCTGACAAGTGTATTAGGTGTGTTGGGAACACAAGAGACTTCTTGTATCGTGATTGCGGGGTTGCTTGAGAGGGATATCTTTGACCTCTTCCTCCCTGAGTTCGATAAACCTTGGGTGATCCACTTAAGGGAAACTTGCTGCTGTTCTACAAACCTCTGCTCTTGGAGGCCCAACACTGTCTACAAGAATAGAAGCACCCGTAGACATCAGTGAACTACTCACACATCAATCCGGAGGCGATCATGGCGATGAAGAGCCCTCCGGGAGATGATTCCCCTCTCCGGCAGGGTGCCGGAGGCGATCTCCTGAATCCCCCGAGATGGGATTGGCGGCGGCTGCGTCTCCGAAAGGTTTTCCGTATCGTGGCTCTCGGTACGGGGGTTTCGCGACGAAGACTTTAAGTAGGCGGAAGGGTAGGGTTGGAGGCGGCGCGAGGGACCCACACCATAGGGCGGCGCGGGCCCTCCCCGGCCGCGCCGGCCTATGGGTACGGGCCCTCGTGGCCCCACTTCGTATCCCCTCCGTCTTCCGGAAGCTTCGTGGAAAAATAAGACCCTGGGCGTTGATTTCGTCCAATTCCGAGAATATTTCCTTTGTATGATTTCTGAAACCAAAAACAGCAGAAAACAGCAACTGGCTCTTCGGCATTTCGTCAATAGGTTAGTGCCGGAAAATGCATATAAATGACATAAAGTGTATATAAAACATGTGAGTATCATCATAAAAGTAGCATGAAACATAAGAAATTATGGATACGTTTGAGACGTATCACATGGCAATGGCCTCCTTCTGGAAATGTCTGGCGGTTCGGTCTCCGGATCCCACGCTGGCCCGCCGTCGTCGTGGTCGTAGTCTGCCATGTTCACGTCCTCATCCGCGTCCTCCTGGTCGTTCTCTTCTTCTTCCACGGCGATCTCGCGGCCGAAGTAGTCCACATCGCCGAGGTAGCCAGCGCGGCGGCGCGCGTCGAACTCCCACGTCCCGAATGAAATCCAGTTGTAGGAGTTCAGCGCGTACTCCTGATCCTCCCGCAGATCCGGCGGCAAGATCGCTCGGCCGCGGCGCACCTCTTCCCGCCACTCGCAGCCCTCGCGCGGCACGGGGGGCGGCACGCGCCTCGAGTTGAGGTACCAGCCCCCTCCCGGCAAGTTCGCGTCCGGCCATGGTACCGTTCGGTTTTCCTCCGATAGCTGTCGCGCGAGGTCGACGCGGACGTACCTGTCGACCCGTGCCTTCTTGCCGGACCACGAGCCGCTAGCCTCGTGGTCGTTCTTGGTCTTGTGGAACGGCCAGTATTTCTTCCACATGGCGTCGGTGTGGTGAATAGTGTGGGCTCTAGTAATGGTGTGGTCGGGGAAATGGGCGCCGACAGCGTCCCTTTAAGAGGCTCGGACATCATCTCGCCTTCAATGTCCTGCTACTGCAACACCAGCTAGCTGCGCACGCTCGCGAAACCCGAGGCGCGCCATTAACGCGGCCCTGGAAAGGCTGCTGCGCGCCACCCGTAAGTAATGCCGCTGAAGACGAAGCAGTTGTGCCCCTGACAGGCGGGCCCGTGCGAGGACCGAGCGGACACTTTGCGCGTCCGCGCAGCGTCCGCAGAGACGCAAACCTGGCGTATATTTGGGCCAGATTTGCGTCGCCGCGGACGGTCCAGTCGCTTTGCGTCACGCCGCTGGAGGTGGTACCAGACGTATTTTTCGGCCCGATGGAGACAAACGGTTTCGCTCAGCGTCCGTTTACGTCAGCCGGTGAAGATGCCCTTAGCTGAGAGGTTCTGTGGCCCGAGTCTGATCAGATCGACGGGTCAACTGACCACCTCTGCCGCGCGTCCCAACCATTGCCCCTTATTCGACCGCACGACCATTGACCCTCCATCAACACAACTGAGACCACCGCCGGCCTACCTCCTCTGCGCTGCCGACGAGGCAGCCTCCTACCGCACCATCGGGCTAGCTCCGCCTTGCACAAAAGGGGTTTGACACTTTGTGTCAAAGGTAAGTTCTCTCTTCTTTTTTACCAAATTTTGTTTCTACTTTTTTTATGTTCTTGTATTTGTAATTTGATACAAGTATTATTGCATTGTAGACGAGTTTGAGCACGTATCATTATTCAATGTCTGACGGTGAGTTTGACATGGAACACGACGAATTTAGGCAATGATGTTTTGCATTGCACAAGAACAATTGGCTGGATCGCAGTGGCCCCGTTTTCGCCCGTGAGAGGACGTAGTGGGCTAGAGTTGGTGGCCACAACCGGGTGCTGCTCTACCAGTGTATCCCTAGCGATACTTTCGTCGACAGTTTCGCATGAGAACTGAGTTGTTCAAGTATATATGTTGTATGATATAAAATCGGATAGCGTGGCTGCTTTGTCCCGGACATGCCAGTCGATCACTGGGACGCTGGTTCGCATCAGTTTTGCTCCGGTTTTTTCTTAAAATTTCAGATTTTGAATTACTGTTTCAATTTTAAAAAAATTCAAAATTTATTCAGATTTTGAAATTTTCATATTAAAAAATATCCAGATTAAAAAATGTACAAATTTTGTAAAAATAAAATTTGAAAAGTGTTCAAATTTGAAAAATGTTTTGATGTGAAAAAATTTAAAATTTGAAAATGTTCATATATAAAAAATTCAAATCTGAAAAGTTCATATTTAAAAATGTTCAGATGTGAAAATATTCAAAATTGGAAAATATTCAAATTTAAAATTTGTTCAAATTTGAAAATGTTCAAATATAAAATTCGTTTGCATTTGAATTTTTTAAAATCAGAATAAAATTCAAAACTAAATTTTTTTGAAACCAACAAAAACCGAAAGAAACAACCAGAAATCTGTAAAGAAACTACAAAACCAGGAAAAAAAACCAACAGAACGGTGAAACTAAAGAAAACCGTCCAGACCTAACCCTGATGGGTTGGCCCACCCGTCTGGCGCTTCAGGCGGCCTCGACCATCAGGGTCGTAGTGAGCGGCAATAGCATTTTCCACCGACAAATCGACGGGCCTCGCTCATTCGTTGGTCCTAGCAAATTGCAGCCCATTTTCACGTGCTAGCCGGGCTGACACCTTATAAATCCGGTAATCTCCTTTTTTTGATATATTTCATTAGGTCCTAACAACTATATGCTTGATTAGGTGTACACGTGTAGTATATTTAATATAAATCTCACTATTAATTTAATCCTCGATTAGGTGTGCTACTTGAAATCCTTTTGCCAGATGAACCCGAGCGACAAGAGCCGTCGTCTTATGAACACCAACGACGAGAGCCTCCGACCATAACTCATGTGCACATTGTGCAGCCGCAGGGCCTCATGTCTCCTTGCGCCTTAGCCCGCACGTGCGCACGCGTGCACAGCCGCCGCATGAGCTCACATTACCACCCCCGAAAGGTGAACCGTAGGGACCGCAGCACCACACGACGAGTTCCATCAGATCTAGTTGTGGTGGCGCCATCTACTATGCCGCGGGTGTCTCGACCGTGTTGCTCCTGCGCCCGCGGTGACCCATATCAAGACTTGATTCGCACCGTTTACACCATCGGATTCTGGCATGTAAGCGATTGCCTCTGCATCATATTTAATTCGCATTTTTGCATCTTGTAATAGTAGTTCTATTTTGTCATTTGCCACACGTTACGTAGGTAGTTTTGTTAGTCTTACATATTTTTTTGATTGTGTACAGAATATGATATATGTGATAGTACCTCGGGGTTGCATTATTCATTACTACAGTTGTTTAAGTTTTGGTGACCAATCTGTCAGAAAATATGACATCAGAGAGTTTTTTCAAAGAATAGTACTGAAAATTAATCTCGTGGAACTTTGTCTTAGCCTATTACGAGTGCTTCCATAACAAATATATATGTTTGTCCTACAACATGGATCAAAATACAGGCTGAAGGTGAATCATGACCTGGATTTAGTTCTGAAAAAGCAAATCTTTTTTATTTAATTTATGACATTTAAATTTATTTGATGTGATGTATGTGAATGAAAGTTGATACCCAATGTTTGTGGAATATATATAATGGATTTATTTAGGAGATATGTAATTTATCTATGGGTTAGTTAGATATCTACAAGCACCGGTGGATGATTGGGTTGTCCCTTGTTTGAGTAATTATCGAAAATGATTCTTTGGATAGCAAGAGAATATTTTCTAGCTCTAGCTATCAGCAGTGAAGATGCACACGGATTTTGGTATTGCATTATTATTAGATTATCCCACATTGGAGTAATTATGGAAAAGAAATCGTTGGAGAGCAAGAGATTATTATCTAGGCCCACCAGGAAGAATGATGCACAAATGGATTTTTGTATTGCATTATTATTGGATTATCCCTAGATGAATCTAGGTTGAAACACAAATGAAAATTTCGTCCCTAAGGACTTGAACATAGGAAGCTGGGTTGTACATCCACTTTCCGAACCAAGTGCGTTAGGCTCCTTTAAAATAGCTATGAATATTATTGCATTATTATTTTGTATGATCTACATTTGTCATGTGTTCTATGTGGTTTCGTTGGCGGTATAACGTCATGGCTGATAGTGACATGGATGCTGAAGAGATGGTTGCTGACAACATGGCTCATGGAGACATTGCTGCTAAAGATATGGATGTTGAAGACTTGGCTCCTCTGCAGACAATGGTTTTGAAGGCATGGTTGATGGAGACGTGGATGTTGGAGACATGTTGCTGGAGACATGGGCTTCAAAGGCATGGCTGTTGGAGACGTGGCTGCTAGAGACATTGTTGTTGAAGACATGTCTGATAGAGATGAGGATGATAAAGACATGGATGGTAAAGATATGAATGCTAAAAGCCACGATGGTAATACTATGGATGGTAAAGATACAGATGCAAATGGCAAGGATGATATCCCTTCTGAAGATATAAACATAAATTCGAATATGGAGTGCAAAAGCATCATCAATATGCCTTTATAAAGTTAGAATGAAGCTTACATGTTCTACTTATACTATGTGAAACAATGTTCAAGAAAACGTGAATTGCTAACTTATCGGTTATCCTCAAAATGGAGATTAATCGCTTATCAGACGATTAATTGACTTTATCGGTCGGCCATTTATCAGCTTAATTTTTGTAAATTCTAATTTTAGCACTAAATTTTCTATAATATGCTATGTACAAGTAATATTGAAGCATTGAACAAAAGTATTAATTTGATTCCTTGCATTTGAATCAATAAAAATGTAAAATTTTGAGCTAATGCATAGTTCTACAAGACTAGAGGACGAAAATATCGATTGCCAGACCGAATTTCAGCGAAATTTCACTGAAAATCGGCCGAAATATTGGTCATCGGATTGAAAATCGCCCGAAATATTGGTGTGGCGATAAATTAGCTGATATGTCGAAATATTATCGTTTACCACCCGATTCACGATAAATCAGTATTTCGGCCGATTTTTTGAACAGTGATGTGAAAAGAAAATTGGTGTTAAAAAGAATGATCTGAA
Source organism: Lolium rigidum (assembly GCF_022539505.1). Lineage (NCBI taxonomy): Eukaryota > Viridiplantae > Streptophyta > Magnoliopsida > Poales > Poaceae > Lolium > Lolium rigidum. The sequence goes on along the minus strand of NC_061512.1, from coordinate 16,502,653 downwards.
ATATAAAGGTTTTAAAAAGGGAGCTCTTTTACTATACCCTGAGATGAATATGAGCCCTCCAATTGCTGGATCCAACCGTGCAGATCGACCAATACCGTTCGACTTGGGCTGCCTAGCTCACCAGCAGTATAGGATGCACCGCTGAAAATTGAGCCACCAGCGTAACGTCATAGGGCATTTTAGGTAGATCAAAACTTGTAGACAGCCCAGGTTCGACCTACCAGAACGTTATCCTAGTTTCAGCAGCCAAAAAGAAAAATCCCCTCCGAGCTAGGGTTCCGGCCGCCGCCGCACACCCGCGTAGGCCTTCCTCTTCGTCCAGCTTCAGCAGCGACGCCGGTGATTGGAAGCACCCCTCCACAGAGTCTCTCGTAATTGAAGGGACCGAGGTATAGGCGGTGGATCCGGCGGTAGCTGCCATGCGCGGCGATGAAGCCCAGATGGTCGAGCACCGGGCCGAGGCAGAGGTGGCGGAGCCAGCGGTAGAGGGCGAGCACATTGATGAAGATGCGGTGGCCAGGTATATGACTAAGGTAATGCACCCGCCTCAATCCTTAGCTCTATGGAGATGCCTGTTAGTTGATTTGGTTCCCATTCTGTGTGCTCATTTGGAATACTGGTTGGCCTGTGTTTGTTCATAGTTAATTAGACATATGAACCAAGAATAGATCCTTGACCTTGTTCCTTCAGCATTATGCAAATGCGTAAAAAACAAGCAATTGCCGATTTTTCAACCATCTATTCGCTAAATGTCTGTTGGCAACGGGGGTAGCACTAGCATTGATATTATGTACCTGAACATTGCATTAGTACTTCTTTTTGGTTGGTTTACATTTTTAGTGTTAGTGTTGACAGCCGGGACTTGATTCTTACCTAGGGCTGCATACACAATATCTATTGTGATATCAAGTGAATAGGAATATAGCAAGTGAATAATGCTCTGGCTAATTGGCATACTTCAGAACTTTGTGATATTTATTTCAGGTAATATTGTTGTAAATCCCAATATTTCATTATAATATCTTTTTTTATGTTGACGGTGTTGACAAAGGGGTTCTTGATGCTCTTCTTGAATTGGAAATCTACACTAACCATTCTAAACTGAACATCTGGCCATACTCAATTTAGCAATGATTCTAGCCTTGCAGAAGTAGTTGCATCACATTACAATCACTATATACATTCAGTTTGTTGGGCTTTGTGGGAAACTCGAAATCAAGGTTGATTTGAAGGGAAACTCAGATCGTCTCATGTTGAATTGATCTGTTACCTGTGTGTCTTCCTTTGTTATTGGGCAGGTCTGTGGGATGCAGTAACCAGAAGCAATGTGGTTGATGGAGCTGACAGATTACAGCAAGCTGCTGTCAGGATGCACGAGATGGCGAGAAGGGCGGACACTCTGAGTTTCAGAGGAGTTGAGAGTGATGAAGATATCGATGTGGACTGAATGATGAAAAAGACGAATAGTGGTTTCCTGAAGCTTGAACATCTGTTGCTGGCCTTCCTTCTCCAGCCAGTTTCTGAGATATTGCTGCTCAGTAGTAAATGTCTATCTCTAGTCATCTGTTACCAGGTTGTCTTCAGATCCTAGTCTTCAAATACTAGTCTGGTCTCGTGATGTTGTGTTGAAGTACTGGTTGCAACATTGGAAAATGTTTTATGTTTTTGCCTTTTTCTTTTTGGTTGTAAGACTATTTGTTATGTTATTCACTGGTAATGGAACCCGGCTCTCTGTGGAGGGGTGTTGAGAGTTGTATGGAGTATTGGTTGCACAGGAAAACCTTTTATGTTTTTTCCTTTTTTTTCTTTCCGGTTGCAAGATTATTTGTTTTATTTTTGCGGGTTCAGAGGAGTACTGGTAACTGGTATGGGATTGTTGCGGGTGAAATTTGCAACGAAATAGACATAATGGATTTTTTATTTTTTGTTGTAATTGCCAATCATGGATTCCGCTTGATATAGACAGAACGAACTGGCTAATCTTAACTAGGAAGCTTGCTGATATTGTGATATAGTTTTATTCTATCTGAGAGTATGTATTTACTTATGATGAGGTTTCACAGATGAGGACGCTGTGGCTAGGTCGATGAGCGGGCGACCGCCAAGGTCAAACACAGCAGCGGCAAGCGGGTGATGGTAAGAGAGTGCCGGGAACAGGAACAAGGATGTGGCGGACAGGGCATGGCCGGCTATGTCTGTGGTGGCGGCAAGATGCACACAGCTAGCGATCGCCTGAGCCGGGCTGGCGGCAACCTAGGTTGCAAATGGGCTGAGACGTTGGCCCATCAGCAACTCCCTACGTGAAAAGCTGCAAATGTCTATCATGCCCTGAGCAAATTAACGGTGAGATGTGGTATACTGCTACCTGCAGTATAGGGTACCCTAAAAACCCTCTAAAAAGGAGTTGGGGCCTTGAACACTACGACAGATGAGATCCAAAAGAAAGCAAAGGTCTCTATCTCACTGTGGATGTTGTGCTCTTCTACAGATCGAGCGCCAGGAAAGCACTGGGTCTAGTTCGTCAAGAATTTTGTGCAAAAACATAACCACGATTTTATAGATCCTAACGTCACTCCTTCCGTCGAGTATTCTGTTGATGGACTTCGAACACATCATATGGTGAATGTAATGTAGAAGGCGGCTGAATGTCCCGACAAGCTTGGATTGATTGCTTGGAACCTATATAACCATGTTGTGTATCAGAAGACGGAAAAATAGAACACACAAATAATGAATATTTGCTTAAATATAAGATAGTAGAGAAGGGAGAAGACTCAGATTTTTACAAACACGCCACAAACAAGCGAAGACCATTTGGTGAACATATAATATTGTGTACGTGCCATAGTGGAAAATAGAATGCTACAATAATGGGTTATAGAAGATGGATAAATGGAAATAATTAACTAATTGGCTGGATCTATCTTTCTAGTACGTTCGAAGATGAATGCTCTGAGGGCGCCAAATCATGTCTTCAATGGACATTATGATATGATGAAGTGGCAACATGTCCCAAAATACACATGTGTATGTACGTACATCGATTTGTTATAGCAGAATATTCTTGGTAAATACATACCAAAATTGGCATATGTATGTGTATTTTTTTTTTCGAAAAAACATCAACCATGTGACTGTACCTATAAATACACGAGCCTTGTCCTGGCGCATTGCACCACCACCCTCGTAGGTGCAATCACATGGCTGATGTTTTTTCAAAACAATTACACACACATCTGCCAATTTTAGTATGTATTGAGACCAAGAATTTTCCGGTACAAGAAATCAATGTAAGTACACAGCCATGGGTATATTGGGACAGAGTCCAACTTCATATTATAATATCCTTTGAAGACATGACTTGGCGACCTCACATCATTCCTCTTCAAAGCATTCCTCTTCAAATGTACAAGAAAGATAGATCCAGCCAATTAGTTAATTATTTCCATTTAGGCATCTTCTATAACCCATTATCATATCATTCTGTTTTCCAATATATTATTGCACGTACACAATGTTATATGTTCACCAAATGGCCTTTGCTATTTGGTGTGTTTGTAAAAAATATGACTCGTCTCCCTTCTCTGCTATCTTATATTCACAACTCCTAGCAAGTTGCTGGAAAATTTCTCCGACTAGCTCTCCTCCTCCTTATCCTGGTAAATATCCATGTTCTATCGTTGTATCTTTCTTCCTCTCGGGGAGATGTCGTATTATATTTCAAGGAATAAAACATGGCTTGTTTTTCAATAAAATGTAGACAGCAACATCATGCAGTGTTTATCATTTTTTCTGGAACACAACATGTTAATTTCATGGATCTCTTTGGTTGGATTTTGTTCCTTCTATATTGTGCCGAAGGGTTAGATTTCAATATTGTGCTTAAGCTGATTGCTGATAATTAGATCTATGCACTGAATGGACCGAAATACAAGACAACTTTTTTTTTTACTTTTTTATATAGCCATCAAAGCACTTCTTTTCCTTATAGTAAATTCACAAATCTATGGGAAACAAAAAAGAATTAGCACATGTTAGAAGACAGCGATAGAACAAAGTAAAAAAAATTGTCTTGTATTTTGATACGTTCAGTGTATAGATCTATGTACCAGAAACCATCTTGAACACATAGTACAATATTGGGATCTAACCTTTCGAAAAAGCATAAAAGAATCAATATCCAACCAAAGAGATAAAAAAAACAAAGTTTCATGTTCCAAATAGAATGATGAACATTGCATGCTAGTGCTTTCTCTGTTTTAATGAAAAACGAACTTGTTCCTTGAAATATAATACGACATCTCTTCACGAGTAAGCAAGATATGGTGACAGGACATAAATATTTACCAGGACGACAAGGAGGAAAGCTAGTGGTAGAAATCTTCAATCAGCTAGCTCAGAGTTGCGCATATGCAGGCGAGAGGGTCTGTGGGTAGTGATGCAATGCGCCAGTGCCAGGCTCATGTATTTATAGCCGCCATCGGGCCACCACCCATCACCCAAAGACCCAATCACAGGTTTTTTTTTTTTGAAAAATCGTACACAATTATGTGCTAATTTTATTATATAGTGACTAAGATTTTTTCCGATACAACAAATCAATGTACAATACACACATGACTATACCGTGCGTATTCTTTATATGCATTGAATAACGTGATTCGGTGCCAGGAACAGAGCTAGACTAATTCATCAATATGCAATAAATACCTACTATTTTTCCCCAAAAGAAATTAGAAAGATTTTTTCCAAGACAATAATTTAATGTACGATACACACATGGCTATACTGTGACAGGCTCACATTTCGTATTCGTTATATGCATTGAATAATGTGATTTGGCGCCAGGGACGGAGCTAGACTAATTCATAGATATGCAATAAATACCTACTATTTTGTGGAAAAAGAATTCAGGCTAAGATTTTTTCTGATACAACAATTCAATGTACGACACACACACATGGCTATACTGTGACAGGCTCACATTTCTTATTCATTTTATGCATTGAATAATGTGATTGGGCGCCAGGGACGGAGCTATACTAATTCATAGATATGCAATGAATACATACTATTTTTGTCAAAAAATATCAGTGTATAAGCTCATGTACTCATGCATGTATGTGAAAGTCGTGATTTGGCGCTAGGAACGGAGTATACTTGTATGTATGTATGTATTGGTAACTATTTTACATACTTTCTCCTTCCCATCAAAATTTTCTGAGATTTTATAAAAATAAGATGTATCTAACAACTATTTAGTGTATACATATATTCAAATTTAAATAAATATGAGACAAGTTCGACGGATGGAGCACACAACACACCAAAAACTGAAATGGACAAATCTCCCAATTTGTCGCATGTCCCGGGCTCTCTACTTGGGCCTAACTCTATGTTGGGCTCCTCTGCACACACTTAATATATTTGTTTAAAAATGGCCAGCCCCACGAGTACCTAGCACGAGTGCATCGTCTTTCTCATTTTCTCCCTGCTCGCTCCGGATGTGAGGCATTGGGCGTGTCATAGTATTCAATAGAGATTTCAGCATCAACATTTTTAGGGGGATGCTAGGCGTCGTTGGCCGATTCCGAGAAGAAAATCGGTCCTCTGCACACCGTCTGGTGGCAGGTCACGGTTCCGTACATTCGTTGGATTTTCCATCTCAAGAAACGCCGCTTTCACCTTCACCTGTACTTCACATGTAGCCGGGACCAGCAAAAGTCGACGCTGGCCATGCTCGAGAATCTCCTCTCCGACCGGTCAATCTTTGTTGCGGCTGTGTGTGGTGCGTTGTGTCTTTTGGCAGGTTGCAACTCTGCCACCATCCTTACATGTAGGTAAGTAGGTTGGCTACCATCTCTTGTGCATGGAAGTGCTCACATGCTTTGCCCCTACCTATGCTATTGGTTTCAAAAGGTGTACTACTACTTGCTTCACACCTAGCTACACGAAAAATTGTAGGAGTAGAAATAGTGGTTAGACTATCTCAATGCTTCAAAATCATATAAGAATAAAATACTAACAACTCTTATAGTATACTTCATTTCTTCATTAACAGTGTTAGGAGTAGTTTACTTAGGAAAGAGAGTATTACAACAAAAAGTCATCACCCCAAGTATAAAAAACATAAAAAATTAGAACAAATGTATTTACAATATTTTGAAAATCATGTAAAAAATCATAAACACTTGTAGCAAACGCAATATCTGGTGCCTGCTTTCACAATAGAAATAATACATGTGGCAAAGTTATGCAACATCGAATCTGGGAAAACAAAAACATGTGGCAAACATTCAGGTAAATATTACAACATATCGTGTGTGCTTTCGCCACAAAACTCATACTTGCTTGTTACAAAAATAGTGTATGCAACATCGATTTTTTTAAAGGGAAACTCTTCCATGGCAAACCAAATGTCATTGATTCGGCATCGCTGGCCTTAAATCTGGCTCCTGGAACCCCGTCGACACTAGATAAGGCCACCACATCAATGCCGATCCGTCCGCTACGTGGGCTCGTCGACGATGAAGCGGCTCGCCAGAGGTCCAACAAGTTAATTGGCAACAACAATGTTCTTTTTTAGAAAATGGGTGATTATATTAATTTGAAACATGGTTTTGATTACAATCTCTCAGAATCAGATCCAACGAGAAGGAAGGAGCCGATCCTAACAACACCCGATTACATTTTCCAACACGACTAAATCTAGCTAACTCATGAGCCACTCTGTTATCCTCTCTTCTAATCGTTCTGAATTTGACATCTTCAAACAAGGTGCGGAGTCATTCTACGTCAGAGACAAAACTTGTTACCTGGAAACGATCATTTTCATCTTTCTCCAGTTTTGCCACTAGACTGGCACAATCACACTCCACTAGCAGTTTTGCATTTGTGACCGTGAGAGCATGATTGATACCCTCCCAATATGTAATAGCCTCCACAGATTCTGCATTTGCACAATTTTGGATCAAAGCCCATGCAGTACGTGTCCTTGTCATGGCGCCCCAAGAGGCTTCTCATGTGTTACGAACGTAGCTAGCATCAACATTTAGACAATGCCAGCCTATATCAGGAGGTTTTTTTTTTTTCGCGGGTACGCCAAGAGCGTACCATATCTTTATAGAAGGTAGAAGATTGAATACAAGAAGGCTACAACCCGTAGCACGAACTCCACACCACCGACAAAACAACAAAGACACGAAAGAACCTATCCTAAGCTAAACAACAAAACCGCGTCTTGACCGACGCTAGAAACCACCAAAGAACAACACCTCCAAAAGAGCTCTCCTAGTCGACGCACCATGAAAAGAGAACATGGCGGAACTCGGTCGGCCCCGAGAAGGCAACGTCTTGGAGTTGCCAGCTATGGCGTACATAGCGCTCCTGCAGCCAGCCTCGGACAGGCGGGGAGCACCGGAGGAAAACACCAAGACCATCACGCCATGTCTCCAAACGCGAAACTCCCAACAGAGGAACGACGTCGAGGACGCCGGCATCGCGCCGATCCGAAGGACCTAGGCTTTCGCCCGGAGACAACAACCGGAGCGGCGAAGCGCGGGAGACACCGACACACTCCGGCCGACGCCTCCAAAGAGGGACACGACACCCGCGGGCGCCGTCGCTGCCGGCCCAACAAGTCAGGCAGGTCTTTCGACCGTAATGTCGCTCGACTCCGCACCTCCGAGCTTTGGGGCAATCCTGTCCATGGAGAAACACACCGCCGCCACCGCAGCTCCTCGACATCAACGTTGCAAAAAGCCGTGGTCTCCACACACTACTGAGAGAGACGCGGCCACTCCACCTCCAACCATGACGAAGAACAGCAGCCTCCAACCTCCTCCGGCAAGGGCCAGGGCCATCCGCACCGGTGGCACCCACTCCAGGTTCCAGCCGTGGACGACCCAACCTTGAAGGCCCAGATCGGGCCCGTGCAGGCCCAGATCGAGCCTGCCCAGGTCTCCAACCTCCATGCCGGCGTGACCGAGGTGGCCTCCGGTCGCCCGCGACAAGGAGGTGGCCGGCCGATGCGCCGGGAACTCCTTCTCGGACGGCATCCTCCGCGCCGTCACCTCCAAGCCGGAGCTTCCTCCTCCGCCACCGAGGCCGCGCCGGGCCCGGATCGAGCCCGCCCACATCTCCCACCTCCGCGCCGGCGTGCTCCGAGGGTGGCCTCGCGCTCGCCCGCGACGAGGAGGCAGCCGACCGATGCGCCCGGAACTCCTTCCGGGATCGGCATCCTCCGCGCCGTCGCCTCCAAGCCGGGAGCAACCTCCTCCGCCACCAGGCCGCGCCGACGCGCCAGCCCGCTCCCGACTCCTCGCTGCCTTCCCCGCCGTGGTCCGGAGCTCCTCCGCGCTCTCCGCCGTGTGCCGGCGAGGCCGACCGAGGTCGGGCGCCGCCCTCCGCTCCTCCACCTGCGCCGCCCGAGTGGCGTCTCCCTCCGCGCCGGGGAACCCGCCGGGCGCGCGCGACCCTGCCCGCCGCCTTTGACGGCCGGGCGCGGCCGCCACCGCCGGCGCCGGCGGCGGCAGCGGCCGGGAGGGGGAAAAAAGGGGGCTTTTTAGCTAGGTTTTGGGGCTCTCCGGAGCCGCTCGCGCGAGAGCGACCCGGGAGAGAATGATGGCACACAGTGGCGAACTTTCTACTGCATTGTCTTGTTGTTGCTACGCTGAAGTCGGCTAAAAATGCGACCAACCCGGGCACTAGCACCCGTTGGCATTTTTATAGAAGAAAACTCCTGAGCACCCGCCGAATCCAAGATTCGAACTCGGGTGGGCAGCATGCGCTCCCGCACACCTAGCCACCAGACCGACGGCCTGTTCTCGCCTATATCAGGAGGTTGCTTCCATTTAGCTGGTTTCACAGTGTATTGTTTCTTTGCCTGTATAATCTTCAGTTCATTGACCAATCTCTTTCCTTTCACATCCACTTCCTCGTGGCCTTCCCTGCCTCCCCTGATGTCAGTTAAAGTTCTCAAATAATTATCAAGGAACTCTGCTGATGATTTGATCCCACACTTTCCTTCTCCAAAAAATATGTTTTTTCTCATATGCCAAGCTCTCCACCAAATTAACATAACTTTCGCCCTCATACTAGATTTGAGATTGGTTAGTACAGTGAGAGCCCATTCCTTGCCAGATTTAGTCAACTCCTCCTCCTTTGGTAGATCCCATATCTCTCTTAGACTTGATCGAAGCGCTACAGCCTTTGTGCATCGCATAGTAGAGTGATAACCATCCTCCTCTTCCATTCCACATATTGTACATGTAGGGTCAGTTATCATGTTTCTTTTGCATCTGTTATGTTGTACAACCAAGGCGTTTGTTGCTAGTCTACAATTTAATATTATGACTTTTCTGAGGGACATTTGTCTTCTAAATAACATCCCATATCAGTCGGTCTCCATCAGGTAGCTCACTCATCTGCCCAATCGCATTGCTGCTTCGACTATTTAGGAGGGCAAGCCTGTAAGCACTATGGACGCTGGAACTCTTGTATTTTCGTAGTGCCAGGCAATGAAATCCTCGCCATTAGCTTGCGGAAGTCTGAGTTGGTGGATTTCTCCTGCATCATAAGAAGGGAAAAGAGAATGAACTAGCGTCTCATTCTACTGTCTTGTGTTCGGCACAATCAGGTCCGAAACCCATCTGAATCTCTGCCGATTGTTTCTAGTTGTTGCTTTCAGGTCCCCTCCCTTGGAATCCAATTGTCTTTCCATATGCGAATTTTAGTCCCTGATTTAAGTCCATATCAAACCATTTTTTAGGAGGTCCAATCCATGACTGATTCCTTGCCATCCGGGTGAACAATTTTGTGTAAAAGTTGTGTCTGCCAGTTCACCGTGTGTGTAGTATTTTGCTTTCAGAAGTCGAGCACACATGATGTTTGGCTTTGTAATCAATCTCCATGCTTGCCTAGCAAGGACAGCCTAGTTAAACAATCTCAGGTATCTAAAACCCAGTGCTCTGAAATGTTTGGGTGTGGCAATTTTTTCCCACGCTTTCCAATGTGTCTTTTTTCTATCTTCTTTCCTCTCCCCACCAAAAGTTACGGGTAAGTTGACTGAGATCATCACAAAGACCAGCTGAAAACTTTAAGACACTCATCGCGTATGTCGACATAGCTTGAATCACCGACTTAATCAAAGTTTCTTTGTCTCCTGGGACGGCGATGGTTTTACTGTGGGAGTCCAGGCTAAGCATGGACAAAGAGGTGGATCGGGGTCGGGGGGTTACCGCCGCCTCGCTTAGACCAGGAGGATGATGATATAGATGATCTGTCTGTTGGGTTCGATGCATGGAAAACAAAAAATTCTATCGCAAAGACGAATGAATCCAAGATCCAATCTATGGAAAAAGCCAAGATCTAATCTATGAGATCAGAGCAACGAGATAGATGAGAAACTAACCCTCGAAGATCCAAAGCCTTAACGAGATCCGATCTCGTGGTTGATGAAGAGGTTCCTTCCAGTGCTGCAATCCGGCAGCACTTCCGTACCCGGTCACACGTAGGGTGTCGATGAAGTCCTTCATCTCCCTGTTCTAGCGGGCAGAAGAGGTAGTAGATTCCCACGTAATCCCAGTAGCACGACAGCGTGGTGGTGGTGATGGAGGAGAAATTCCTGCAGGGCTTCGCCAAGCCTGCGCAGGAAGGAGGAGCAGGGAGAGAGGGGCGGCTATGGTTTGGGGGATGTTGGCTGCGCCCCAACCCTTCCATCCCTCTTATATAGGCATGGGGGGCTGCCTTGGCCCCTCCTCCAAGCTCTAGGGTCAGCCAAAAAGGGGGGACTCAGTTAAGTCCCTATTTTCAAGGGATTTGATCTTATCCATTAGATCCAACCGCATGGGCCTTGGGGGGCTGGTTTGCCTGGCCCATGTGGGCCTATGCGACCCCCTCTGGTCCATGTTGGTCGTCCGTGATAGGTGGGCCCCACTATGGTACCCTACGGAACCTTCTAGAACCTTCGGTACAATACCGAAAAATCCTGAACTTTTCTGGTAACCCTGAAAATAACTTCCCATATATGAATCTTATTCTCCGGACTATTCCAAACCTCCTCGTGATGTCTTGGATGCCATCCGAGACTCCGAACAACATTCGGTCTCCATCTCATATTCCATATCTACTTAAACAACATCGAACCTTAAGTGTGTCACCCTACGGTTCGCGAACTATGCAAACATGATCAAGACACCTCTCCGATCAATAACCAATAGCGGGACCTGGAGATCCATAATGGCTCCATGCGATGCTTCTTTTATCCTCATACCTGATCATACACAAGTCAAAGGATTTAGGTAGTATAAAATTCTCATCAATCAAAGTATGGTTTAAGAACAAGTTCACCTGTTGTTTTAGTAGCTTCGCACGAGCTCTTGTCATTGGTCCAATTCTGACTTCATTGGACTTGAGCTTCACAGCAACTTTTTCTTCATCTTGCAATGACAGAGGTAGTGGTTCGGTAGGGATGTCCTCATCATCTCCCCCCCACAAAAGGCGTCGACCTCGATGCTCCAAGGTCTTCTCCGTCATATGGTGTCAAATCAGCCACATTGAAAGAATTACTGACACCAAACTCATAAGTTGGAAGATCTATAGCATATGCATTGTCATTGATCTTGGCAAGAACTTTGTAAGGACCAGCACCACGAGGAAGCAACTTGGACTTCCGTAGCTTTGGGAACCTGTCCTTGCAAAAATGAACCCAAACCATATCACCAGGCTTGAACAACATCTCCTTGCGCTTCTTATTCACCCTTGCAGCATTATTCTTGCCTTTCTTCTCAATCAACTCTTTAGTCTTCTCATGTATCTTTCGTACAAAATATGCCCTCTTTGATGCCTCCATATTGACTCTCTCATGTATGGGTAGAGGCAACAAGTCAAGTGGAGTAATGGGTTTGAAACCATACACCACCTCAAACGGACACAACTCTGTGGTAGAATGTACCGCCCTGTTGTATGCAAACTCCACATGCGGCAAACAATCTTCCCACTCCTTCAAGTTCTTCTTGATCATGGATCTCAACAGTTGTGACAATGTTCTATTCACCACCTCAGTTTGACCATCAGTTTGGGGATGACAAATAGTGCTGAAAAGTAGCTTCGTCCCCAGCTTTCCCCAAAGTGTCTTCCAGAAGTAGCTCATGAACTTTCACGATCATAAACAATAGTCTTCGGGACTCCATGTAGACGTACAATCTCCCTGAAAAACAGGTTAACAATATGCGACACATCGTCGCTCTTGTGGCAGGCAATAAAATGTGACATCTTAGAAAATCTATCCACTACCACAAATATAGAATCACGGCCTCTTTTAGTGTTGAAGATATGCCCAAGAGGCAATAATAAAGTGGTTATTATTATATCTTTGTGTTTATGATAATAGTTTGCATCTCATGCTATAATTGTATTAACCGGAAACATTAATGCATGTGTGTTATGTAAACATAAAAGAGTCCCTAGTAAGCCTCTTGTTAAACTAGCTTATTGATTAATAGATGATCATAGTTTCATGATCATGAACATTGGATGTTATTAATAACAAGGTCATATCATTAGGTGAATGATGTGATGGACATACACCCATAGTAAGCGTAGCATATGATCAAGTCATTTAGTTCTTTATGCTTCAAGCTTTAATATGCATAGTAACTTAATCCTTCGACCATGACATCTTGTTAATAACCTACACCGGATGGATGCTTTGATGACACCAAACACTACTGCGTAAATGAGTTGTTATAAAGGTTGCATTATGTGTTCGAAAAGTATAGGGTTGAGGCACTTGTATCAATACTGGGATTTGTCCATCCTAATGACGGATAGATCTACTCTGGGCCCTCTCGGTGGAATGATATGTGATTAGCTTGTAAGCATGTGACTGGTTCACAAGGGATATCATATCACAGTACGAGTAAAGAGTACTTATCAGTAACGATGTTGAACTAGGTATGGAGATACCGACGATCAAACTTCGGATAAGTAAAATATTGCGAGACAAAGGGAATTGTTATTTTATGTGAATGGTTCTTTCGATCACAAAGTCATCATTGAATATGTGGGAGATATTAAGGATCTCCACGTCCCGCTATTAGTTATTGATCGGAGAGGAGTGTCGATCATGTCCGCATCGTTCTCGAACCGTAGGATGACACACTTAAGGTTTGATGTCGTTTTAAGTAGATATGGAATATGGATGGAGTTCGAATGTTGTTCGGAGTCTTGGATGGGATACAGGACATCACGAGGAGTTACGGAATGGTCCGGAGAATAAGATTCATATATAGGAAGTCACTGTCGTTGCCTAATCGACGGTACCTCGGAGGAGGGATCCTCACGAGGGGGAGAAGAAGTAGGGGCCATAGGGCGGAGTGCACACGGGACGGTGGTACGCGATTTACCCAGCTTCGGAACACCCGCACGATGACAGGGGCCTACTGCCGCTTGTCCGGAATTATCCGGGCGCTTTCGCGTTGTTACAAGGAGTTGTGGTTTGTGCCTCTAGGGCTCCCGGGATCCGGCTTATAAAGGCGCACGGATCTAGGGTTTACATGGAGAGTCCTAGCCGGATTACGGACATGCCCTAACTACGGTACAATATCTTGCCGTGCACGTCACGGATCCGCCTTCCATATACGTCGTACTTGGATCCGGGTCCCTCATGGGCCTCCATGGATCCGGGTTACTCCTAATGTCGGTACGGATCCGGCCCTACCGATCCTGGGCTGGACTTCTTCCTTCATGATCAACAAGCAATCGGGCCGCCCGATGGGCCACATGCCTCATCACCATCTCGTGGGCCACCCGGGCTTGCCGGATCTGAGGCACCGTCGATGGTACACCCATGAAGTATACCCACAACAGGTAGCCCCCAGAGTTCTCCGAGTTTCGCCTGCAGTTTCCGCCTTGCCGATCCAACACAATCTCCGGCAAATGTTGGTAACGCGGAGAAACTTGAAGAGCTCCAACTTTGCATTTTCTTCTTTTTTCCAACTTATAGCCGGAAAATGCTCCCTTCCCACGGGACTTCATCCATCGACGTTCCAAAGAACATTTCCGGGTTACTCCCCGCTCGAACGAGAGCCAACTTATCCTCACGGAATTACCCGGAATCTTAAAAGACTCAAACAGTTCCGGAAATCTTTCACCTTCAGATCAAACTTAACAACGGAAGTTCCTCATTTCCCGCGCACAACTTCCTCATTTCCCGCGCTAAATTTTCGCAGACGCAAACCTTCAGCCGGAATTTTCGGGAGTGCATGGTCAAGTCACCTCCACGTCGTTTTACCGCGAGTTGACCTAAACACGTGTCATCCATCTAACGGCGTGACCGTTCAGTTTCCACCGTTGGATCCGGATCCCGAATCTCCGCGCGTGGCCTATAAATACCCCGCGGCCCGGTGAAAAATCCATTCTTTTACCTCTCTTCTCCACCTCGTCTTCCTCCTCGCGCCGCGCCGCCCACCAGATCTTGACTCCGGCGAGCTTTGCCACGGTGAGCCCCGTGCGCCGCCAAACCAAGGCTCCCCTCGCGCCAAGATTCTCACGTTTGAACGAGAAATTCGCTTCGCCGCCGATTCGTGGCCACGCGGGACGATTTCCTTCAAGTTCGGCGACCTCATCTTCGCCGGAGCTCCATCGAGCCACCGCGCCATTAGCGGTAAGTACGCCGGCCTTGTAGAAGATAACTTAGTGTAGAAGATAGCCTTAGTGATCCGGGTACTCAAATACTTTGTATGGGTGCAGCCGGAAGCATGCCACTCGAATCGTCGCATTGTACTCGGTAGCTCTCCGAGTAGCCCGGATCCCAACCAAATAGAACCCATATGCCCGGATCCCATATCATTCCCGCCACCATATATTTCCGACATCAGACTAGCTCAACCTTTTTCCGCATCTTCCAGCACCGCTCCAGGCCGGATCCCTTCCCTCCAAGAGCTCCAAGAAGAACTCGAAGGGCAAGCTCGGATGGCAGCAAAGGTGCAGGAGGCGGAAAACAAGAAGGCGTCCAAGGCCCGGATCCGCGAAGGAGAACGGGGTCAATGGTGGCCTTGCGAAACTACCGACGTGGAGCTTAGGGAGCTCCAGAATGAAGGAATGATCTCCAAACACTGTAGTTTCACTCGTGACTCCGACGTCCCCAAGCCAGAAGCCGGAGAAATAGTTATGACCAAGGCTTGGGTGGAACGCGGACTTTCACTTCCCTGTTCGGAGTTTTTTCTCTCTATCCTCAACACCTACGGGCTCCAGCCCCACAACATCTGCCCAAATTCATACCTTCTCTTGTCCAACTTCGTGACTCTCCGCGAAGGACATCTTGGGATCCGGCCAGATGTCAAGTTGTGGCAATTCTTTTTCCGGGTGAAGAAAGAAACCAAGGACAAAGCAATGGTGAACTGCGGAAGCATGACGTTTATGCTCCGCCATAGCCGCATGTATCCTCCCCACGACTCGCACGAATCCGTCCGGTACTGGAACGCCGGATGGTTCTATGAGAAGAATGCCTCAGTTCCGAAGGTCCATGAGGGTCTGCCTCAGTTCGTCAACGAACCTCCGGAAGAACTTGCGAGCTGGAGCTTCGTCCCTTCGCTCGCCCAGACCCCAATCCTGGAGAAGGCTGCGCGGAGAATCTCCTGGCTAGTCCACGACGGACTAACCGGAGCCCAGCTCACACTTAGCTGGTTCTCCCGGAGAATCCAGCCTCTACGCTACAACGCGCGCCCGATGTGCGCTTATACCGGGGCGGATGATCTTCTCCGGGTTACCCGCCACGATCTTCCGGCCGACTCTCTGAAGAGAAGGATCAAGACGTTGGTGAAGATTCCGAGGGGCCAACAGGTCCCGGAACTGACCAAAGACATTTACACAAACGACCAGTGTCCTCCGGTAAGCCTTGTTCTTTTCGCTGCTTCAAACTTCACAAGTTTTTGGATGTTTAACTTAATTTTTATTCATCTTCCTTCCAGCTCAACACTTTGGCGGAGGAAAACTTTCGCACCATTCTTCGCGTCCCCGTCACCGACGACACGGCGGAGGAGGTTCCGGATGACGACGAGGAGGAAAAGGAACAGGCACCTCGCAAGGCGGCCCCTCGACCTACAAAGCGTCCCCGCGCCAAGGCTTCCGGCTCTGAGGCCGGAGCTAGCGGCGAGGCCTCCGCCAAGAAACCGAAGACAACAAAACCACCTCCGCTAGACTCAAGGAAAGCGGAGCGTGCGCGTATAAGGATGCTCTCAACGGCTGGCCAAGGCACGCGCCCCATCATCCCCGGCGCCCCGTAAGTTTCCGAACATGATGCAACTTTATCTTGGCGAAATTATCTCTTGTCTAAACCCTTTCACTTGTTTGCAGGAATCCGAAAACCACTGCCACGCGGACCGTCAGCCAGGAGCCCATTACCAAATACATGAAGAAATCTCCGGCAGTCGGTCCAGCTACTCCGGCTCCGCCAAGTGCCTCTCACCCTACTCCTCGGCCCATCTCCCCCTCGAAGCTGACCCGTCTCCCCCTCCTCGCCACAAACACTCCACCGGAAATAATTCCGGTCAGCAGCCGACAAGGTAGGTGGAGAAGATTCTAAGGCCAAAGGCCCTGCCCAAGAAGATGCAGGAGAACAAGACCAAGGAGAGGCTGAAGTCACTTCTTCTGAGAAGGCCGGAGATGGCGCTGGCGACATCGTCGTTTTTCCGAAGAACTTTGGAGATCCGGCGACATCACTTCCACCCCCAAGGCGTATGCTACCAAGTTTTTCAACAAGCTGTCCGAGGCGGAGAAATGGGAGCTTGAACAAGACCTGCTCAACGCCATGCTGAACAACGCCCGGGGAAACCCGATGCCGCGACATCGGAGATCCAAGATTTTAAAAAGGATGTCGGCCAGCTTCTTCGACAAACTCATCCGTAAGCAAAAGGTACTCCCGCAGTAGCCCCCAAGCATGTAGGCGGAAACTTGGATAATAGTTAGCGCTTAGATGCTTAGAGAAAGATTACTTCCGGGAAAGTTTTTTAGAATGAACCAAGTAGCCCCCAAGCATTATGGCGGAAAAGGTTCCGGCAATGATGCTTTGAAAGAAACCACCGCTACAAAGCGGAATGTTTACTCCTGCACCGTGTAAATTTTACAGAACAGCAAGGCGCTGCACTACGAGCTGCACAAGAACATTGCCCCTGCAGCGCCGCGTTACTCGAGCCGGGCGGAGAATATCCGGACTCTGAAGGAGAAGAATGCGGAGCTGGCTAAACAACTGGCAGACGCCCAAGGTTGGTTTCCGCCTTCTTCGTCATTAACCAAATTCCGACTTTGAACTTGCTGTTAACTTATATTATTATAGGCGCATCCTCTTCCCTTGCTACAGCCTCAACCGAACTTGAGAACCTGCGCTCCTCGTACCAAGATCTGGAAACGAAACTAACGGAGGCGGAACTAAAGAGGGAGCAGGCCGAAAAGCAGCTGGCGGAGAAAAATTCCGAGTTCATCAGGGAAAAGGGCGAGCTGAAATTGAAGATAAATGTTGACAGTGAGACCATCAAATGTCAGCAAAAAGAGCTCAATGGACTCCGAAGTATATGGAGACCGCGAACAAAGACCGGGATTTGCTCAATGAGAACATCTTGGGTACCGATACTCGGAACCTTGCCCAGATATTTGTTCCGACGTTTTACTTTATGCTCAAAACCGTATGCTTATATCCCGACCGTTTTATGCGGAGCCGCTTGGGTATTCGGAAGAGCGCCGGAATTTGTACCCACGGGATGACCTTCTTCAACTTGCAGGCGATGACTGCAAAGATCTCATCTCCGCCTCCCGCAAGATATGTTATAACTTATCCATCAAGAGGAGCCGTACTTGCGACGTCCGGAAACTTATTAGAAAGATGGATGTTCTGCCGGAGCTAGTGACGGATCTGCAAGCATCATCAGCCCGAGGCGCAGCCGCAATGGCCTTGACCATGTGCCTAGCACATAATGCGGATCTTGATCTTGATCAGGTAACCACGGGCGTTCCTCCGGATGCGGATGTTAGCGCGCTACTGGATGCAGTGAGCGGCTACGACACCCGTATTGCGCGCAGGATCCGGCACGAGGAATTCTACGACAAGGTCGTCCTTCCTGCGGACGAGCCCTTAGAAGCGGAACTTCGGAAGGAGCTTTCTGCCAAGGCGCGACCTGCGGAATCCGGAACCCGCCTACCCGGACCAGCTCCAAGGATGCTCCCCAAGAGGAACCCAAGACCAGCACTCGCCGCTTCGAAAAAGAAAGTGATGAAGACGTGTCTTCTCCGGCCGAAGGCGCCAAGGAAAAAGATCCAGAGGGAAAGACTTCTCCGGCTAAGGGGGAGTGAAAACTTTTATTCCTGCGGGAAAAACAATGCATCATTTTGGCCCCAGCGAGGATTTGTAATAAGACTTTAAATTCTTAAGTAGCTAGGAACGAAACGATTATGCATGGGGCGGAAACACTTATCCTGCTATCCGCTTAATATTATGTGCATGTTTCGTTTTATGTCGGAAAGCAAGTGCTGATTTCGTTGTTTTCCGGCTTGCCCGCTTGACCTTCCACGAGCTGGAAAACCTTAGCCGGAAATGCTCGCCAGCCGGCGACGAAGCCCAATGGCAATCCGTCCATAACCGCGGAAACAAGCCCCCAGGCATAGGTGCCGGAAATCGCTACTAGGAATCCACGAGTTCGCAATGGATAACAACTTAATCGAAAACTTAAGCTTACGTCCTAAAGGACGGTTTTAGAAATCACAACTTTTATACACGCCTAGGCGGAAAACATCCAGCTCTGCGGTTTTAGTCGGAAAAAACATACACGATCTAAAATGAACAAGTAAAGGAGGTAAAAGACTCAAAGAGTGAACCATAAGCTTTATTTCATTGATCATGTATAACTATTACAGAGTTTGTAACTCGGAAAGAATATGCTAAGTGTAGAAAGGACGTAGCTGTGCGATATTCCAAGGGCGATCTGTTTCATCGTAGATGTCATCCGGATCCTCACGCTTGCGTTTCCGGCGCCAGCTAGCAGGTCTATCCCTCAGCTCGCGGAAATCAACAAGGTAGTACGACCCGTTATGAAGCACTTTGCTAACGACGAAGGGTCCTTCCCATGGAGATTGCAACTTATGGTCTTTCACTCCGTCGAAGGCGGAGGACCAGTGTCTCCCGCCATGAAGGAGCGATTCCGTACTCGACGACCGTGATAACGTCGGAGCTTTTGCCGGTAGATGGCGGAGCGCTGGTCAGCTAGGTTCCGAGCTTCTTCGATCAGAGT
The DNA here is from genome assembly GCF_022539505.1 of Lolium rigidum. Taxonomy (NCBI): domain Eukaryota; kingdom Viridiplantae; phylum Streptophyta; class Magnoliopsida; order Poales; family Poaceae; genus Lolium; species Lolium rigidum. The sequence goes on along the minus strand of NC_061512.1, from coordinate 16,483,373 downwards.
CCACAGCATAGCTGTCCGGCCTCGTCGACCGTTTCTTCATTATAGGCGGAAACTCGCGGTGAATCGTGGATGATGTCGGAGGGAATCACGGCTTCGGATCCGTATACCAGAAGAAAGGGGTAAACCCCGTTGACCTGTTAGGGGTAGTTCGCAAACTCCACAAGACAGTCGTCTAGTTCGTCGGCCCAAGCTCCGCCTGCTCGTCGCAGCCGGTTCTTCAAGGCGTGGCTTGATTCCCGATAATATTAGACCGTTAGCTCTTTCAACTTGACCATTGGATTGTGGGTGGGCCACGGATGCAAGGTCCAATTGAATCCCCATTGTCTCACAATAATCCTTTAATTCTCCCCGAGCGAAGTTTGTGCCATTATCTCGTTATGATGTCGTGTGGGATGCCGAATCTCATCACGAGGTCTGCAGTACAAATTTTAGTGCCGTAGCACCGTCGGCTTTTCTCACCGGCTTGGCCTCGATCCACTTGCCGAACTTGTCAACAACGACCGTAAGGTATTCACAACCACCAGGAGATGATCTTTTTAACTTACCAACCATATCGAGCCCCCGCACCGCAAATGGCCAGGTGATAGGTATGGTCTTCAGCTCTTGGGCTGGAGCGTTTGCTTGAGTAGCGTAGTACTGACAACCTCGGCAGGTCTTGACTATCTTGTCAGCATCTTCTTTAGCCGTAAGCCAATAAAAGCCTAGCCGAAAAGCTTTTGCAACGAGTGACCTGGGGGCGGCATGGTGCCCGCAATCCCTCGCGTGGATCTCTCCGAGGATTTCAATGCCATCTTCATTGGAGACGCATTTGAGAAACACCCCTGTTGCGCTTCGTTTGTAGAGCTGTCCATCAACAACTGTGTAGGATCGTGCTCGTCTGATGATCTGGCGCGCGAGGACCTCGTCCTCCCGGCAACTTCTGATCGATGAGGTAGTCCAGGAAAGGTTGTGTCCAAGCCGGAATGGTAGCTAATACCTCTCCGGCCGGAGACACCGCCACTTCGGGTTTTCCGGGCTAGCGCCCTTCACCGAGGGTATCCGTAGGTGCTCTAGGAAGATTCCCGGCGGAATTGGCTTTCTCGCCGGATCCGAGCTTGGATAGCATGTCCGCCGCTGTGTTATCGTCTCTCCCGACGTACTTGACTTCGTATCCGAGGAAGCACTTGGCGAGCTCGTCAACTTCGTCTCCGTAGGCTGCCATGACGGAATTTCGGCATTCCAGGTTCCGGCTACTTGTTGTGCCACCAAGTCGGAATCTCCACAAGATATGATGTGCTTGATCCCAATTTCCTTAGCGATGCGCGGACCGTGTAATAGAGCCTCATATTCCGCCATGTTATTTGTAGCTTCGAAGTGAATCTCGCGAACATACCGCAGCTCTTCTCCGGTAGGGGACTTCAGGGTGACTCCGGCTCCTGAGCCTTGATGCTGCTTGGATCCATCGAAGTGCATGACCCATGTTTCTGGTTCCGGCTCCAGACTTGCATCCGGAGCTTCTGTCCAATCTGCGACAAAATCTGCCAAGACCTGGGATTTTACCGCAGTCCTTGGCTTGTAGGTGATGTCGAAGGCGGATAATTCAATGCCCCATTTAGCCGTCCGTCCTGTTGCGTCAGCGTTGTTGAGAATTGTTGACAGCGGAGCTTTGCTCACAACTCGTATCGGGTGCTCTTGGAAGTAGTGTCTCAGCCTTCCGGCTGCCTAGGAAAACTCCATAAGCTAGCTTCCGAAAGTGAGGGTATCTTTGCTTTGACTCCGTCAAGCACCTCGCTTATGTAGTAGACAGGTCTTTGGACGTCATATTCATGACCTTCTTCCTTTCGCTCCACCACGATGACGAGGCCGATGACTTTGTTGGTAGCTGCCGGATAAAGGAGCATTGGCTCGACTCGCTGGGGCTGCCGGGATAGGTGGGGAGGTAAGTATTTCCTTCAACCCTCGAAGAGCTGCGTCGACTGCGTCGTCCCGGCATAAATTTGTCTCGTTTTCTTCAACAACTTGTACGGAGGTAGCGCCTTCTCGCCAAGACGGCTAACAAACCTACCGATTGCTGCGACACAACCAGCTAGTCGTTGCACATCTTTGAGACAAGTTGGCCGTTTGATACACAGGATTGCCTTGATCTTTTCCGGGTTAACCTCAATGCCCCCGTGAGAGACTATGAAGCCAAGGAGTTTTCCCAGCTGGCACGCCAAAGACGCACTTCAGCGGATTCAACATCATCTTGTACCGACGGAGATTCTCAAAGGTTTCGTGAGGTCGCCGATCAAGTCGGATCCTTTCCGGGTCATGACCGCGATGTCGTCGACGTAGGCGTGCACGTTCCGCCCAATTTGGTCCTTCAGTGCATCGCCGCATCGTACGTTGGTAGGTGGCACCTGCGTTTTTCAAACCAAAAGGCATAGTAACATAGCAGTAAGTGCCAAACGGGGTAATGAATGAAGTCGCCTTTTGGTCGGATTCCTTCATCCGGATCTGATGGTACCCGGAATACGCATCAAGAAAACACGAAGTTCCGCCCCCGCCGTCGAATCAATGACTTGGTCAATGCGCGGCAGGGGGAACGGATCCTTCGGGCAATGTTTGTTCAAGCCAGAGTAATCGATGCACATTCTTAGTATTTCGGTGTTCTTTTTGGGTACAAGGACGGGATTCGCGACCCAATCGGTGTGGATAACTTCTATTACAAAACCTGCTTCTAGTAACTTTGCTAGTTCCATTCCTATGGCGCGGCGCTTCTTATCTCCAAAGCGTCGCATAGCTTGCTTCACCGGTTTAGCCCCGGATTTATGTTGAGGTAGTGCTCGGCGAGTTCCCTAGGTACTCCGGACATGTCGAAGGTTGCCATGCGAAGATGTCCATGTTAGCGCGGAGGAACTCGACGAGCGCGTCTTCCTATTTGGGGTCCATGTTGGCTCCGATCGAGACTTGCTTGCTAGGGTCATCTTCCTTGAAGCTGACTTTCTTGGTCTCTATCGCGGCCCTGAAGGAGTTTTTCTGTTCGGAGATCTCGCTTCTTGGTGGTTTGCATCTCGTCGGATCCACCGCGGCCCTGTAGCCTTTCAGCTCTTCTCCGGATATGACAGACTCTGCGAAGGCGGCTTCACCCAACTCGCACTCATGAGCCTTTTTGTAGTCTCCGGTTATGGTGATCATACCATTAGGACCCGACATCTTGAGCTTGTTGTAGATATAGCACGCTCTTGCGTGGAACTTGTGGTAGGTGGGCTCGCCGAAGATGACGTGGTAGGAGCTCTTGAAGGGCACAACTTCAAACGTGATCTTTTCTTCGCGGAAATTATGAACATCGCCGAAAGCCACGGGAAGGGTGATGCTGCCGAGGGAGTTCGCCTTCTTACCCGAACCACGCCGTGAAACTCGGTGGTGCTCGTGTTTGAGCTGTTCCTTGGTGAGGTTCATCCGCTCCGCAGTCTCCAGTGTACATGATGTTCAAGCTGGCTCCGCCATCCATGAGGCACTTGGAGAAGTCATACCCGTCTATGCGGGGACTCACAACCAAGGCGTAGTATTCTTTTGGCACAATGGCGGGATGATCCTCCCCGTCAAATGTGCACGGAACTTCCGACCACCCGACATATCGCGGCACGGCCGGAACCGTGGCGTTCAGGATCCGGGTAGCTGATTTTGTAGCGCGGATCGTGGGGGTTCCGAGGAAGGTGTGGTAAGCCCCCACGCTCTTTTTCTCGAAGGGGTTGGATTTACTCGCGGATCCGTTTTTGGGATCCGGCGAGTTATCATCCTCGTCCATCGCCTCGGAACTCGTCCTCCTCCTTGTCCTTGTTCTTGCCCTTGCCTCCTTTGCCGCGTGGGCGGTGCTTCCGGCTCGCTTGTATCCTGCCTCCGGGTCGTTCTTTAGGTCGTTGACCCACTTGCGCTGTGGTTGGTGTGAGTGGACTTCCCCGTAGCCGGATCCAAGTGGGCCGGGCAGGGCATGTCCCCGTATTCCTCGTAGGTTTGCGGGGCGCGGGATCCGCCAGCCAGTGACCTCGGTGCCATGCCGTCGACCCCCGCCGGCTCCGCCTCCGCGGCCGCGTCCTCTTCCACCTCCCGAGCCTCCGCGCCGGAACGCCATGGCGACCATGTCGGATCCGCCACTCTTCCGGTCATCGTGGTTTTTGCGTTTGTGGCCGTCGCCGTTACCGTTATCACGGTTCTTCTTTTGTTGGTGCGGGGGATTGTCTGTAGCTGCTATGTCACCGCCCGCGTCGTCATCGGTGGCAGTGTGATCACCGGCAATGGAGATCATCTCGTCCAAAGTCGGTTTGTTGGCGTTAGCCAAACATGTAAGCTTATGCCTCAGCAATCCTCCTCTCGCAGTCCACCAATGAAGGCGTACATGGCAGTGGTGTGATCGACGTTTTCGCACTCGTTCCTGCATGCCAACCATCGTGTGAGGAAGTTTCTTGAGGTTTCTCCCTTCTTCTGGATACAAGCTTGTAAGTCGCTTGCTGTGGCAGGTCTTTTGTAGGTGCCTCTGAAGTGTTTCTCAAAAGCGGTCTTCGATGTCGAACCAGCAAAAGATGGAGTTTTTCTCGAGGTCGCCGAGCCGGATCCGGGCTGGTCCTACAAGGTACAACCGGAGCATGCGGCGAGCGATATTAGGGGTTCCTCCGGCGAAGGTTACCGCATTGTAGTAATCCTCAATCCAGGTATCCGGCCTTTCGGTGCCATCATAATGCTTCAGTGTTTCCGGTAACTTGAGGGAGCTCCTTGGCTTTGGTTCCTCTCGAATCATCCTGCCAAAGCACTTCGGTCCGATGTAGTCGGTTCTGTATTCGTTGAGGCGTTCCCGCGCGTCGCGCGAGCCGTGACGGGGGGAATGTGAGCGAGAGCGAGATCTAGGACCTTCCGGAAGAAATCACCATGGAAGGTGGAGTCCCGGATGGACTCCACGAACCCTATCCGGCCAGCCAAAGGGGAAGGTGGACTCCACCACCATGGCCGGCCATAGGGGAAGGAAAGGGAGGAGTCCCACTTCCCCTAGGTTTCACCATATGGTAAGTTTTTGAGTTGGACTCTTATTCGAATCTTTGGGCAAACCCTAGGGGTTCCACCTGTATAATGAGGAGGAGAGGGAGGGGGCCGGCCACCACTTGAGCCGCACCACCCAAGGGCACCCAAGGACGGTGCCCCAAGTGCCCCCTCTCCCCAAACCCTAGCCAACCCCTCCTCCCGTTACTCCCGCGGTGCTTAGGCGAAGCCCTGCCGGAGATCTCCACCACTACCGCCACCACGCCGTCGTGATGTCGGGATTCCGAGGCGGATCTACTAAATCCGTTGCCCGCTGGAACGGGGAGAAGGAAGTCGTCATCAACACCGAACGTGTGACCGATTACGGAGGTGCCGCCCGACTGTGGCACCGTCAAGATCTTCTACGCGCTTTTGCAAGCGGCAAGTGATCGACTATATCAACCACGAGATATAATCTTGTTAACTCTTAGCAATCTTCAAGGGTATGTTGATCTTCACCTCGTTGCTACCATCTACTAGATTAGATCTTGGCTTGTTATTCGTTCTTGCGGTAGGAAATTTTTTGTTTTCTATGCTACGAATCCCTACAGTGGTATCAGAGCCAGGTATATGCATAGATTGGTTGCATGAGTAGAACACAATGGTTTTGTGGGCGTTGATTCTTTTGTTGTCTCTTGTTATGTGTACTTTGCATCTTGCGGTATGGTGTGATGAAGCGGCCCGGGCTAACTTTACATGACCGCGTTCATGAGACTTGCTCCACGCTCGACATGCAACTTGTATCGCATAAGTGGCTTTGCGGGTGTCTGTCTCTCTCACTATAGTTAAGATTCAATCTACTATTTCAATTGACAACACTAGTATCAGCGTTGTGGTTCATGTTCGTAGGTATATTGGATCTTACTCGAAAACCCTAAACCACGTAAAATATGCAAACCAAATTAGAGGCGTCTAACTTGTTTTTGCAGGGTTTGTTATGTGATATGGCCATGGTGTGATGATGAATATGTATGAGATGATCATTATTGTATTGTGGCAACCGGCGGGAGCCTTATGGTTGTCTTTATATTTCATGTTGAGGTATTATTTCAAAGTAGTTGTAATAGTTGCTACATGGGAGAACAACCATGAAGACGGCGCCATTGACCTTGACGCTACGCCGACGATGATGGAGATCATGCCCGTTGATGATGGAGATCATGTCCGTGCTTTGGAGATGAAGATCAAAGGTGCAAAGACTAAAGGGCCATATCATATCACATATGAATTGCATGTGATTTTAATCCTTTTATGCATCTTATATTGCTTAGATCAGGACGGTAGCATTATAAGATGACCCCTCTCACTAAAAATCAAGATAATGAAGTGTTCGTCCTTGGTTAGCACCGTTGCTAAGACTCGTTGTTTTGAAGCATCTCGTGATGATCGGGTGTGATAAACTCAACGTGTGCATACAACAGGTGCTAGCCAGTTTTGCACATGCAGGAACTAGGGTTTGACTTGATGAGCCTAGCATGTACAGACATGGCCTCGGAACACAGAAGACCGAAAGGTTAAGCATGAATCATATAGATGATATGATAAACATGTGGATGTTCGCCATTGAAACTACATCATCTCATGTGATGATCGGACTTGGTGTAGTTGATTTGGTTCGTGTAATCACTAAGACAATTCGAGGGATATTGTTTTGAGTGGGAGTTCACCTAGTTAATTTTAAATTAATATTAAACTCAAATTTTCATAAACTTAGTCTAAACTTTTGCAAATATCTTGTAGATTATGGCGACCCCTACCATCAATTTTAATTCGTTCCTAGAGAAAGAAAAGCTGAAAAACAATGGAAGCAACTTTGCGGATTGGTTCCGCAACTTGAGGATTGTCCTCACTGCTGGACAACTGCCCAATGTGCTCGAAGCACCGCTGGGTGACCCACCTGCAGAAACAGCTACCGATGAGGCTAAAGTTGTTTACCTCACTCGGAAGACACAATACTCCACAATTCAGTGTGCCATCCTCTATGGTTTAGAATCGGAGCTTCAGAAACGCTTTGAGCACCACGACCATCATGATATAATCAGTGAGCTCAAAATGATATTTGAAACTCATGCGGACGTGGAAAGGAATGATGCTTCTGAAAAGTTCTTTAACTGTAAGATGGAAGAAGGAAGCTCCGTTAGTGAGCACGTGCTCAAGATGTATGGGCACGCGAAGAAACTCCAAGACTTGGGAATAACGATTCCTAACGCCTTGGGGATTCATCGTGTTCTTCAATCACTGCCACCTAGTTACAAGAACTTCGTGATGAACTACAACATGCAGTGCATGAACAACACGTTACCTGAACTCTTCTCAATGCTAAAAACTGCTGAAGTGGAGATAAAGAAAGAGCACCAAGTATTGATGGTCAATAAGACCACCAAGTTCAAGAAGCAGGGCAAGTCTAAGGAAAAGGGTAAATTCAAGAAGGGCGGGAAGAAAGCTTACGCACCTCCTAAGAAACCCAAGGCTGGCCCTAAACCTGATACTGTGTGCTATTACTTCAAACAAGAGGGACACTGGAAGCGGAACTGCTCAAAGTACCTGGCAGATTTTAAGAGCGGCAACATCAAGAAGAAAGGTATATCTTATATACATGTTATTGATGTATATCTTACTAGTAATCGTAGTAGTGCCTGGGTATTTGATACTGGTTCGGTTGCTCATATTTGTAACTCGAAACAGGAGCTACAGAATAAATGAAGACTAGCAAGGGACGAGGTGACGATGCGCGTTGGAAATGGATCCAAGGTCGATGTGATCGCCGTCGGCAAGCTCCCTCTACATCTACCATCGGGATTAGTTTTAAATCCAAATAATTGTTATTTGGTGCCTGCGTTAAGTATGAACATTATATCTGGATCTTGTTTATTGCAAAGCGGTTATTCATTCAAGACTGAGAATAATGGTTGTTCCATTTGTATGAATAATATCTTTTATGTTCATGCACCTGAGATGAATGGTTTATTTCTGTTAAATCTCGATAGTAATGATACATATATACATAACATAGATGCTAAACGAAAGAAATTAAATGATAATTCTACATATATGTGGCACTGTCGTCTTGGTCATATTGGAGTGAAACGCATGAAGAAACTCCATTCTGATGGAGTACTTGAATCACTTAATTTTGAATCACTTGATAGATGCGAGGCATGTCTGATCGGAAAAATGACTAAGACTCCATTCTCTGGTATTATGGAGCGAGCTACAAACTTGTTGGACATCATACATACTTATGTATGTGGACCAATGAGTGTAGCATCGCACGGTGGTTATCGTTATGTTCTTACTTTCACAGATGATTTGAGTAGATATGGGTATATCTACTTGATGAAACATAAATCCGAAACTTTCGAGAAGTTTAAGGAATTTCAAAGTGAAGTAGAAAATCAATGTAACAAGAAGATTAAATTTCTTCGTTCTGATCGTGGAGGTGAATATCTGAGTTATGAGTTTGGCATGCATTTAAAGAAATGTGGAATACTTTCACAGTTGACACCGCCGGGAACAGCACAGCGCAATGGTGTGTCCGAATGTCCTAATCGAACTTTATTGGATATGGTTCGATCTATGATGTCTCTTACAGATTTACCGTTATCTTTTAGGACTTATGCGTTAGAGACATCTGCATTCACTTTAAATAGGGCACCATCTAAATCCGTTGAAACGACACCGTATGAATTGTGGTTTGGAAACAAACCTAAGTTGTCGTTCCTTAAAGTTTGGGGCTGCGAAGGTTATGTAAAAAAGTTACAACCTGACAAGCTAGAACCCAAAGCGGAGAAATGTGTCTTCATAGGATACCCTAAAGAAACAATTGGGTATACTTTCTTGAAAGGAGTTTCTCTCGAAAGAAGTGACTGGAAGAAAAGTATAAATCGACGAGGTTACTGAACTTTCTCTTGAAAATCAGAGTAGCGCAACACCGGAAGATGTTGTTGTGCCGCCTACACCGATTAGTGAGGAAGCTAATGATAATGATCATGAAACTTCGAACGAAGTTACTACTGAACCTCGCAGGTCGACGAGGGTTCACACCATTCCTGATTGGTATGACCCCTGTCTAAATGTCATGATTGTGGGCAACAATGATGAAGACCCTGCGACGTATGAGGAAGCAATGATGAGACCAGATTCCAACAAATGGCAAGAGGTCATGAAATCCGAAATGGGATCCATGTATGATAATCAAGTATGGACTTTGGTAGATTTACCAGATAGCCACAAGGTTGTCGAGAATAAATGGATCTTCAAAAGAGAAACAGATGCTGATGGTAATATTACTGTCTATAAAGCTCGACTTGTCGCGAAAGGGTTCCGACAAATTCAAGGAGTTTACTACGATGAGACTTTCTCACCTGTAGCGAAGCTAAAATCTGTGAGGATATTGTTAGCAATAGCTGCATTTTTCGATTATGAAATTTAGCAAATTGATGTCAAAACAGCATTCCTTAATGGTGATATTGAGGAAGAGTTGTACATGGTACAACCCAAAGGTTTTGTCGATCATAAAAATGCTGACAAGGTATGCAAACTTCAGCGTTCAATCTATGGACTGAAGCAAGCATCCCGGAGTCGGAACCGACGCTTTGATAAGGTGATCAAAGACTTTGGATTTATACAAACCCATGGAAGGCTTGTATTTACAAGAAAGTGAGTGGGAGATCTATAGCATTCCTGATATTATATGTAGATGACATATGATTGATTGGAAATGATGTAGAACTTCTGATTAGTGTAAAAGGTTATTTGAATAAGTGTTTTTCAATGAAGGACCTTGGAGAAGAAGCATACATTTTAGGCAACAAGATTTATAGAGATAGATCAAGACGCTTAATAGGGCTTTCACAAAGTACATACCTGGATAAGATTCTAAAGAAGTTTAGAATGGATGAAAGCAAGAAAGGGTTCTTGCCCATGTTACCAGATAAGACCTTGAGTAAAAATCAAAGTCCAGCTACGGCAGAAGAGAGAGAAAGGATGAACAAGATCCCCTATGCCTCGGTCATAGGCTCTATCATGTATGCCATGCTGTGTACGAGACCAGATATCGCACATGTTGTTAGTTTAACCAGCAGATATCAAAGTGATCCAGGAATGGAACAGTGGACAACGGTCAAGAATATCATGAAGTACTTGAAAAGAACTAAGGATATATTTCTTTGTTATGGATGGACCAAGAGTTTACTGTAACCAGTTACACTGATGCTAGTTGGAACACTGATCCGGATGACTCTAAGTCTCAATTCGGATACGTATTTATTTTTAATGGTGCAGCAGTAAGCTGGAGGAGTGCTAAGCAAAGCGTTGTGGTGAAATCTTCAACTGAATCGGAATACATAGTTGCTTCGGAGGCTTCATCAAAAACGATATGGATGAAGTGTTTCATTACCGAGCTTGGTGTGGTTCCTAGTGCGTTGGACCCGATGACCTTCTATTGTGACAACATGGGTGCCATAGCCAATGCACAGGAGCCAAGGTCACACAAGAAGCTGAAGCATATAAAGTCACGTTTTCATTCTATTCGTGAGTACATCGAAGATGGTGACTTAAAGATTTGCAAAGTACACACTGATCTGAATGTGGCAGATCCGTTGACTAAAGCTCTCCCTAGAGCGAAACATGACCTACACCAAAACGCCATGGGTGTTAGGTACATTACTATGTAATCTAGATTATTGACTATAGTACAAGTGGGAGACTGTTGGAGATATGCCCAAGAGGCAATAATAAAGTGGTTATTATTATATCTTTGTGTTTATGATAATAGTTTGCATCTCATGCTATAATTGTATTAACTGGAAACATTAGTGCATGTGTGTTATGTAAACATAAAAGAGTCCCTAGTAAGCCTCTTGTTAAACTAGCTTGTTGATATATAGATGATCATAGTTTCATGATCATGAACATTGGATGTTATTAATAACAAGGTCATATCATTAGGTGAAGGATGTGATGGACATACACCCATAGTGAGTGTAGCATATGATCAAGTCATTTAGTTCTTTATGCTTCAAGCTTGAATATGCATAGTAACTTAATCCTTCGACCATGAGATCTTGTTAATCACCTACACCGGATGGATGCTTTGATGACACCAAACACTACTGCGAAAATGGGTTGTTATAAAGGTGGCATAAGTGTTCGAAAAGTATAGGGTTGAGGCACTTGTATCAATAGTGGGATTTGTCCATCCTAATGACGGATAGATATACTCTGGGCCCTCTCGGTGGAATGATATCTGATTATCTTGCAAGCATGTGACTGGTTCACAAGAGATATCATATCGAGGGGTTGGTGCCACACCTAATTCCAGGGGCATTACTCATCTGCAATATGCGGATGACACCATGATTCAAATTGAGCCCACGAGGCTGGGGGTGTGGCAAACCTCAAGCTCCTGTTGCTATGCTTTGAGAACATGTCTGGCCTCAAAATCAACTTCTTCAAGAGTGATGCGATTGTGACAGGGGTTAGTGAGGCGGAAATGCTAAGGGTAGAAAATGGCCTGAATTACATACAGGGAGTTTCTCTTTACATTACCTGGGAATACTGGTAAGCAATAAGGAGCTTTTAGTTGCGGACTGTAACTTCCTAACAGAGAAGGTGTGGCATCGGGTTGACCACTGGCAGGGCCTGTTCCTGGGTTCGGTCGGGCGACTGGAACCCACAAACGCATGCCTTTCCAGTTTGCCGATGTTCGCCATGGGATTGTATCTCCTTCATGAGACCACGCATGAGGCAATGAACATGTCTAGATCCCACTTCTTCTCGGAAGGAGTGGGGGACAAGAGGAAATACCACATGGTGGATTGGGCCACGGTTTGTCGGCCGCGGGCGTTCGGGGGTTTGGGGATCCTCAACACCAAGCTGATGAACATCGCCCTGATGCTCAAATGGATTTGAAATTTATGCCAGAACGAAGGGGGACTATGGGAAGACCTCCTCAGGGCTAAGTATTTGGGTACTAATGACTTGTTCTCCCTGAGGTCCCAACCAAAGGATCCCAATTTTGGAACTTCATCCAAAAATTCAAGTGGTATTTAAGTTGGGAGCACGCCGCAAGGTTAGGGACGTAGGCAGACTTTGTTCTGGCATGACTGGTGGATGGTCATGGGTCCGTTGCGTGCTAGTTTTTCGAGGCTGTTCGCATGTTGCTATAACCAATTTTCTACAGTTGCATGGGTCATACACGCCGAGGGTTGGTGCATCAAATTTAGGCGCCCCTTAGGGATGGAGGTGGCGGTCTAATGGAACAATATCTATAGGATATTTGACCTTTCCCCCATTGCTGGGGGACAGGACGAGGCGTCCTAGGCTCTGGAGGCCTCGGGTGGCTACTCCACGAACCCCTCTACCTTAGACTGCCGCAAGGGGCCTGTTGCCTGCCAAAACCCACCGGCGGGCAGCGGCGAGCAACACGAAGAGCCGGGAGGGTCCCAAGACTGCTGGTGGGCCCTGGTCCCTCGGTCGTCGTCCCGCAAATGCTCTAGCACACGTCCTGACGGTCGCAAGGGTGTGCCACCTGACCTATACCTGGTCAGGGAGGTGTTGGATCGCTTCGATTAGTTTCCTGCATGGTGGACACATAAACATTAAATGAGCCTCGATCGGCTCTCGAGTTATCTCGCTCATCGGCTCAAGGAGCCGATTGACCCATGGTTCATGTTAGATCTTGCAATAACATGGGTGTCCTGCTTCATGAATATTAAGCTAAGTCGATCTACGACAGTTTAGGGTTTTCACCGTATAGCCGGAACATCCTACGCGTAGTTGAGCCTAGCAGATACGAAAGATGATGGAAAACTAACCCTAAAAGAGGCCTAAAAACCAACATAAAGTCGATTCCCGGAACATCCCTTATAGGATCGGTAAGCCATACCTAGCGCACTACCGGATCGTTCAACCCGTTTGCAAGGCCTAACCATACAGATATTAAACTAATCCTTGAAGAACAAGGAGCAACTATAGCAGATCGAATCTACTAAATAAAGATGAAGCAAGATGCCACCCTTACACCTAAAATAGGTGTAAGGGCGGCTAGATATCGAGGGGCAGCATAACTAAGCAAGCATATCAGAAGAACAACGATGCAAGCCCCAAAACATCTACGATAAGTAGTGTTACTCGCCATCAAAAAGGCTTCAGTACGAGTAACACTAGATAACGAATAAACCTATACTGCCTAGATCGCAAGATGCGATCTAGGCAGCATGATGCTTACCCGGGAGAAACCCTCGAAACAAGGGGTGGCGATGCGGCTAGATTGTGTTTGTTGTGAACGTGATTGTCCTCCTTTCTCAATAACCCTAGGTACATAATTATAGTCCGTAGACTTTCTAATTCGGGAATAAACCCAACCGTGTACGGGCTAAACTCTATCTCTTAATTCTAAATGCGATCTACTATAATGTACAGATACACGGGCAATTTAGCCCAAATTCTCGTACAAGGCCGATTTAGAGACACTCCCCGTGTATATCCTCCAAGCCCATCTCAAGTACGGCCCATCTCCTGATTTGGCCAAAATCTGGTGATAACACATGCCCCCCTGGTTTTGGTAATGATAATTTCAAAACCACTCTATTTTTCCTTCGTAGGGTCATGTCGTGGCAGAGCAGAACCGCTTCAGTATCTTTCCATCATGATACCTTGTCTTCTCAACTTCGCACGATTGACGCGTTTCGCACCGCATCCTCGAAAACTGCTCAAGCATTAAATCGTCTTTCATTAGATCCCCTTTATTTAAACTCATCTGAGCAGCTCGCCTCTTCATCCCCCTTCTCCGCACTAGCCATCGGCAAAAATCTCCCTCTGCAGCCATGTCTTCCTCCTCCTCCTCTCGCTTCATCCGCTCTCTCTTCCAATCCTCTTCCTCGAGTGAGCTGATTCCGAAGTACGACCGCGATGGAGGCGTACAATAGGCGCGCGCTCCCGCGCATTGGGATGAGCGGGAGTGGGACTTCAATTTCGTGCCAGATGGCCCACCCGAGGCCCTCGTTGGGTCAGATGGTGATCTGCCCCTGACTGACGGGGAGGACGACCTCCGGTTCCTCGTCGACGGGGAACTGGAGGCGGAGAGCGAGGATGACCTCTCCTCCTGGGGTAAATTCACCTCCTCCGCCGAAGAGGAAGAAGAGGAGGACGAGGAAGACGACACCTCCTCCGACGAAGAGGAGGAAGAGGAGGACGACCCCTCCTCCGATGAGCCGCCGGTGAAGCGCTTCCGCGGCTGGGCCTGGTCAGATGACGATGAAGACGACGATGATGAGGAGGAAGAAGCCCGTGTTGAAGGCTACGGCAGCAGCGACGAGGAACTCGCCAGCAGCAGCAGTGACGATGGCTACAACGGCGACGACGAGGACAACGACAGCCCTTAGAGTAGGGACTACTAGCATAGGACTAGCAGTAGCAATCTGTTCTCCTTTTGTTCCCCCTTTCCTGAGCAATCGGCTCCTCTTTGTAAGAAATCCCCTTTTAAATCAATGAAGAAGGATTGCATGCTTAATTCTTCCGATTGTCAAAATAAATCATTGCTCAAAAAGCCGATGGCAATACATCGGTCTTTACCCAAAACGCCAACAAGGCCAGTCCCAAAATCGAATGGTGCCCTGATGCTTTCTTATGACAGTTATTCCTCTATAGTCGATGGCTCCGCATCGGCTTTTCAGCTCTAAAGTCGATGTCAGTGCATCGGCTATGCTTTTGTTTAAATTTTTTTACTGGCCGATTTCGTGCATCGGCCTCCACATTTTACTGCCCATCGTCCCACATACTTGGGAAATACTTCTTGAGATGCTGGCCATTGACAGCCATTGGGAACTTCACACCATCCAACTGCTCGAGCATGTATGCATTCCCCTTTAAAACTTGGATGACTCTGTGCGGCCCGTGCCAATTTGGAGACCATTTACCATACACTTTATCCTTAGTCCCCAACGGCAATACAGCTTCCCATACCAGATCACCAACTTGGAACTCCTTTGGTCTCACCTTCTTATTATATGTGCGAGCCACCTTGGCTTTATTCTCCTTGATTTTCTCAAGCGACCATAGTCTGAGTTCTGTTACATCCTCAATGCTGTCACTCATCAGGGCTGCATATTCTTCAGTAGTTAAGTCATTCTGAAATGTAATTCGTCTCGAGCCAGCCGTGATTTCTCAGGGCAACACGGCTTCTTTTCCATAGACCAAATGGTATGGCGAGGTTTTTATTGCTCCATGACACGACATGCGGTAAGCCCACAAAGCCTCTGACAACACCTCGTGCCAACGTCTAGGGTGCTCGTCGATTTTCCTCTTAATCAGCTTGATAAGGCTCTTGTTGGATGCTTCAGCCTGCCCATTTGCTTGAGCATAATATGGAGACGATCGGATCAGCTTGATTCCCATATCCTCGCAGAAGTTTCTAAACTCCTTAGAAACGAAGACCGAACCTCCATTGGTCGTGATAGTCTGGGGAATCCCGAATCTATGAATGACATGCTCCATCACGAAACTGATGACATCTTTCGATGCTACTGACTTCATAGGGACGGCCTCCACCCATTTAGTAAAATAATCTGTAATGGCCAGAACCCATTCATGGCCTTTGCTTGATGCAGGATGAATTTTGCCGATCATATCCATACCCCAACCTCGAAATGGCCAAGGTTTGATGATGGGATTCATTGCTGATGCGGGTACCATCTGAATACTCCCAAATTTCTGACATGCTTGGCACCCTTTATAGTAATTAAAGCAATCTTCAAGCATGGTGGGACAATAAAATCCCGATCGCCTAATCAGCCACTTCATCTTATGAGCCGATTGGTGAGTTCCACAGGCACCTTCATGCACCTCATGCAAGAGCCGATTGGACTCGGCTGGTCCTAAACATTTGAGAAGTAACCCTTCCAAAGTCCTGTAGAACATGTCATCGCCAATCAGGACGTACTTCATGGCTTTGTATCTTATCCGTTTAGGTGCCCCCCGAGCCGAATCTTTCAAGTAATTGAAGATATCGGCTCTCCAGTCATCTGGCTCCATGAACTGCACCTGGACATCGGTTCCATCTGCTACGTCCTGGTATCCTGATGCCATCTGTGCGAGGTCGTTCGCCTCGATATTCTGCGACCTTGGGATCCAATTGAAATTTATATACCTAAACTGTGCCATCAGCTCACGGCATTGCATCCATAACGGGAAGAGCAACTCGCTCTCACATTTGTATTCCTCCGTGAGTTGAGAAATCACCAATTTGGAATCTCCAAAGATCTCCACTGCTTCTGCCCTGGCTTCAAATAGCAACTCCATTCCCTTGCAGATTGCTTCATACTCAGCGACATTGTTGGTGCAAGGGGTAGGTAACCTTATGGAGAAGGAATATGTTGCCCCCCGAGGCGACACGAGTAGCACGCCGATGCCGCAACCACCCTCACAGACTGATCCATCGAAGAACATGGCCCATGCACGCATAGACAGTACTGCTATATCAGTGTTTATTCCTTCAGCGATAAGATCGGCCAACGCCTGTCCTTTGACTGCTTTCGCAGGTTGATACCGGATATAAAATTCCGATAATGCAAACATCCATTTACCGAGTCGGCCTTTCAACACAGGAGCCGACAACATATGCTTGATGACGTCTGATTTGCATATGACGATAATTTCTGCTGACAGCAAGATGTGCTGAATCTTGGTGCAGGTGAAAAACAGACAGAGGCACAACTTTTCGATCTCAGGGTACCTCGTTTCTGCATCCAACATCCTTCTGCTGAGGTAGAAAACCACTCTCTCCAGACCCTCATAAACTTGCACCACCACTGAGGCGATGGAGGTGTCAGCCACTGA
This sequence comes from Lolium rigidum, assembly GCF_022539505.1. Lineage (NCBI taxonomy): Eukaryota > Viridiplantae > Streptophyta > Magnoliopsida > Poales > Poaceae > Lolium > Lolium rigidum. The sequence goes on along the minus strand of NC_061512.1, from coordinate 16,466,504 downwards.
CAAGTAAATGTAGAATGGCCTATCTTGCTGTGGTGGAACCAACACAGGTGGCTTCGTTAGATACTCCTTAATCTCGTCAAATGCTTGCTGTTGCTCTGCCCCCCAGCGAAACTCCTCATCAGATTTAATTTTCACCAATCCCATGAATGGCTCGATTCGCCCTGACAGATTGGAGATAAATCGTCTAACGAAGTTGATTTTGCCGATGAGACACTGGAGTTCTTTCTTCGTGGTAGGTGGCTTCATCGTTCGCACTGACTCCTGGCTTTTCAGGCCGATCTCAATTCCGCGTTCATGAGCCAAGAAACCCAAGAATTTACCGGCCGTAAAACCAAAAGCAGACTTCTTTGGATTCATTCTTAGTCCGAACTTTCTAGTTCGCTCCAGGACGTGTCGTAAATCCTCCAAGTGTCCTTCCACTGCAACAGACTTGACCACGACGTCATCGATGTAAATCTCCACCAATTTGCCGATTAGATCATGAAATATGTAATTCATGGCTCTTTGGTACGTTGCGCCGGCATTTTTCAGCCAAAATGTCATGACTACATATTCAAACAAGCCCACTGAGCCTGGTACTCTGAATGCAGTCTTGTGTATATCTTCTGGAGCCATGAAGATTTGGTTGTAGCCGGCATTGCCATCCATGAAACTTAGAACTTTATGACCAGCAGCTGCATTGATCAACGTCTCTGCTACCGGCATTGGGTACTCGTCCTTTGGAGTGGCTCTGTTGAGATCCCGAAAATCTATGGCGATGTGCCATCGGCCGTCCTTTTTCTCTACAGGCACGACGTTGGAAATCCATTCAGCGTACCTGCACGGCCTGATGAATCTAGCGTTCAGCATTTTCTCGATCTCTTTCTTGACTTCTACAAGAATTTCGGCCTTCATCTGCCGTGCTCGCTGCTGGAACGGCCGAAATCCTTTTTTCAGAGGGAGCCGATGCTCGATGATGCTCCTGTCTAACCCTGGCATCTCTGTGTAATCCCAGGCAAAGCAATCTGGGTACTCTTTCAACAGAGCTATCATCAGGCTCCTCAGATGCGGATCTAACTTTTTGCTGATAAATGTTGGTCGTGGCTTATCCCCAGGACCAATGTCAATCTCTTCTAGCTCATCAGCTGATGTAAACCCATATCCTAGCTTTCCGTCGCCTGCTAGATGGATGCTGAACACAGGCAAAACATATGGTGAGGATAATATGGGCCGATTGCCTGCATCGGCCTCCTTTTCCATTGCATTTCTAAATGAGGGTTTACAACTTATTTGTGCTCTACGACGACTACGTGACATGTTTAGGGTGAGATCCTTGCTTTTTATTTTTTGGGGCCGATCGCAGGGATCGGCCTTGCCACATGCGTCGATTGGTGTTGCTCTTGCTACTCCGTCAGGCCGGTGGATAAGACCAGCCTCACCCCGTTTTTTGACGCTTCGATGCGCTCACAGCCGTCCAAACTGATTCCAGAGATCGGCTCTTGGTCGTCTGCATCCCAAATGTTCATGCCAGCTAGTGAGATCTCGATCGAGTCATCTGCATGAACGACCTCCACTTCATCTCCATCCCATCGTATCAGGCATTGGTGCATCGTGGATGGAATGCAGCAGTTAGCGTGAATCCAATCCCTCCCTAGTAGGACAGCGTAGGTGCTTTTGCTGTCGACGATGAAGAACGACGTAGGGATGGTTTTCCGGCCTACAGTTAGATCCACGTTCAGAACGCCTTGCGCTTCTGACGCTTGGCCGTTGAAATCACTTAATGTGACGTTGGTCTTGATCAGATCTTCATTAGAGCGTCCCAAACGCCGTAGCATGGAGTATGGGATTATATTGACTGCCGCTCCCGTGTCAACCAGCATCTTGTTGACAGGCTGCCCATTGATATAACCTTTTAGGTACAGGGCCTTCAAGTGCCTGTAGCTCCTCTCTCGTGGCTTCTCAAAGACGACTGGCCGCGGACCGCAGTCGAACTGTGCCACTGGCACTTCTTCAGTTCTTGGAGCATGAAACTCCGACGGCAGTATAAACACCATGTTTGTATCAGCCGATGCCTTTGCATCGGCTTTTGTCTGCTTGGGGCGCCATTCTTTCCTTGGCGGGCGCGCCTCCGTCTCCAATGTTTGCTGAATTTTCACGGCCAGATCGGGCCGTGCTTTCCTCAACGTGTACAGATACTGCGCCTCGGCTTCTTCCAAGTTGCGTAGCCGCTGAACCCTGCGCTTCTGGGAATGACTGAGTCCATCAGGGCACCACCTTGGTCGGTGGTACCTATCTTCTTCTTCCTCTTCTGACTCCTCGAAGTCTTCATCTTGGGATGACTCAGCTCGTTTATTCTGAGGTGGGAGAGGTCCTAGACGCTTGAACACTGAAACTTCACTTGTGCCCTTCCTATACTGTCTACATTCTGGGTAGTTGTCAATTGTAGGCAATCGGCTCATTCCTGAGTCCCAGCAGTGCTTAAAGAAAGGACAATCCCAGTGTTTGTCCATGTCTTCCTGCTCTCTTGACCTCCCTTTAGCGTGGCGCTCATATCCTTCATCGTCTCTGTCATATCGACGATGTTTTCTGTTGTCTGCATCAGACCGACGATATCTGTCGTCATCTACGTCATACCGCCGACGTCGGTCATACTGATATTCATATTTGTTGAGGAGATGCGCGGAGAGTGGTCGTTGGTACCGCACGCTTCTCACTTCTTCCTCGGTGAGGTACCGCCTGTTATCATATTGGGGTCGGTCGCGTGGATCGGCCTCCGCTTTATCTTTGCCACGGGAGTGACTGCTTTCTCCTTTATCTTTGCCATGGAGGTCTACAGGACCTGCCATGTTGATCTCGAAAGAGAAACCCGGTTGACGCTTCGTGGCATGGTTGAGCTCCACCATGTTGACGCCAGGAAACGGTTGCATGTCCACTTTCATGGCAAATTGACCGAAGATTAATCGGCCTTGCTCTATCGCCATCTGAATCTGTCCACGCAACACTTTGCAGTCGTTGGTGGCGTGGGTGAACGTGTGATGCCATTTGCAGTATGGTCTCCCGTTCAACTCTTGCACCGTAGGGATTTTATGGCCTTCGGGTAACTTCAGCTGTTTTTCCTTCAGCAGCAAATCGAAAATCTGCTCAGTTTTGCTTATATCAAAGTCGAACCCTTTGGCCGGCCCTGGTTATTTCACCCATTTGCAGGACACGGGTACTGCCCCCCGAGTCCATTCAGCCACGGCGACTTCCTGATCTTCTGCAGAGTCTTCAACTTCTTCTGCCTCGACCAGGCCTATCGGGCGCTTGACCTTGTCTTGGTACAATTCTGGGTGGCGCTGTTCATATAACTTTAACTTTTGAACCAGGTGTGCCAGTGAATTGTACTCCACTTGGAAAGTCAGATCCTTGAGCGGCGCTGCGAGGCCTGCCACTGCCAGCTCGACTGCTTCTTTTTCAGTTAAACCGAATAACATCGGTTCTTGACAGTTCTGAAATGCTGAATGTACTCAGACACCATCTCTCCCCGCCTTTGCCGCACCTGCGTCAGATCGGCAATGCCAGCTTCGGTAGCTTCTGAGTGATATTGTACATGGAACTGCTCTTCCAGTTGCTTCCATGTCCGAATTGAATCTGGTGGCAACGAGGTGTACCACCCAAAAGCTGGACCCGTGAGAGATTGCGCAAAGAACCTTACACGTAGCTGGTCGGATGCTGAAACCATGCCCAACTGTGCCAAATATCGGCTCACATGCTCAATTGAGTTAGAGCCTTCCGATCCACTGAACTTTGTGAAGTCAGGGAGCCGATACTTGGGCGGCAGCGGGATCAGGTGATGCGTGCAATCGACACGTCCGTTGGGAACCCCAAGAGGAAGGTGTGATGCAGACAGTAGCAAGTTTTCCCTCAGAAAGAAACCAAGGTTTATCGAACCAGGAGGAGCCAAGAAGCACGTTGAAGGTTGATGGCGGCGGGATGTAGTGCGGCGCAACACCAGGGATTTCGGCGCCAACATGGAACCTACACAACACAACCAAAGTACTTTGCCCCAACGAAACAGTGAGGTTGTCAATCTCACCGGCTTGCTGTAACAAATGATTAGATGTATAGTGTGGATGATGATTGTTTGCAGAAAATAGTAAAGAACAAATATTGTAGTAGATTGTATTCGATGTAAAGAATAGGACCGGGGTCCACAGTTCACTAGAGGTGTCTGTCCCATAAGATAAATAGCATGTTGGGTGAACAAATTACAGTCGGGCAATTGACAAATAGAGAGGACATGACAATGCACATACATGATATGATAAGTATAGTGAGATTTAATTGGGCATTACGACAAAGTACATAGACCGCTATCCAGCATGCATCTATCTCTAAAAAGTCCACCTTCAGGTTATCATCCGAACCCCTTCCAGTATTAAGTTGTAAACAACAGACAATTGCATTAAGTATGGTGCGTAATGTAATCAATAACTACATCCTCGGACATAGCATCAATGTTTTATCCCTAGTGGCAACAGCACATCCACAACCTTAGAACTTTCTGTCACTGTCCCAGCTTTAATGGAGGCATGATCCCACTATCGAGCATAAATACTCCCTCTTGGAGTTAAGAGCAAAAACTTGGCCAGAGCCTCTACTAATAACGGAGAGCATGCAAGATCATAAACAACACATAGGTAATAGATTGATAATCAACATAACATAGTATTCTCTATCCATCGGATCCCGACAAACACAACATATAGCATTACGGATAGATGATCTTGATCATGTTAGGCAGCTCACAAGATCCAACAATGAAGCACATAAGGAGAAGACGACCATCTAGCTACTGCTATGGACCCATAGTCCAGGGGTGAACTACTCACTCATCACTCCGGAGGCGACCATGGCGGTGAAGAGTCCTCCGGGAGATGATTCCCCTCTCCGGCAGGGTGCCGGAGGCGATCTCCTGAATCCCTCGAGATGGGATTGGCGGCGGCGGCGTCTCAGTAAGGTTTTCCGTACCGTGGCTCTCGGTACTGGGGGTTTCGCGACGGAGGCTTTAAGTAGGCGGAAGGGCGGAGTCGGAAGAGTCACGGGGGCCCCACACGCTAGGGCCGCGCGGGCCCCCTCTGGGCCGCGCCGCCCTAGTGTGGCGGCGCCCCGTGGCCCCACTTCGTCTCCCCTCCGGTCTTCTAGAAGCTTCGTGTAAAAATAGGCTCCTGGGCGTTGATTTCGCCCAATTAAGAGAATATTTCCTTTGTAGGATTTCTGAAACCAAAAACAGCGGAAAACAACAACTGGCTCTTCGGCATCTTGTTAATAGGTTAGTGCCGGAAAATGCATAAATACGACATAAAGTATGCATAAAACATGTAGATATCATCAATAATGTGGCATGGAACATAAGAAATTATCGATACGTCGGAGACGTATCGGCATCCCCAAGCTTAGTTCTGCTCGTCCCGAGCGAGTAAACGATAACAAAGATAATTTCTGGAGTGACATGCCATCATAACCTTGATCATACTATTGTAAGCATATGTAATGAATGCAGCGATCAAAACAATGGTAATGACGTGAGTAAACAAATGAATCATAAAGCAAAGACTTTTCATGAATAGTACTTCAAGACAAGCATCAATAAGTCTTGCATAAGAGTTAACTCATAAAGCAATAAATCAAAGTAAAGGTATTGAAGCAACACAAAGGAAGATTAAGTTTCAGCGGTTGCTTTCAACTTATAACATGTATATCTCATGGATAGTGTCAATGTAAAGTAATATAACAAGTGCAATATGCAAGTATGTAGGAATCAATGCACGGTTCACACAAGTGTTTGCTTCTTGAGGTGGAGAGAAATAGGTGAACTGACTCAACATAAAAGTAAAAGAAAGGTCCTTCAAAGAGGAAAGCATCGATTGCTATATTTGTGCTAGAGCTTTTATTTTAAAAACATGAAACAATTTTGTCAACGGTAGTAATAAAGCATATGTATCATGTAAATTATATCTTACACGTTGCAAGCCTCATGCATAGTATACTAGTAGTGCCCGCACCTTGTCCTAATTAGCTTGGGTTAACACGGATTATCATTGCATAACATATGTTTCAACCAAGTGTCACAAAGGGGTACCTCTATGCCGCTCTGTACAAGGGTCTAAGGAGAAAGTTCGCATTGGATTTCTCGCTTTTGATCATTCTTCAACTTAGACACCCATACCGGGACAACATATACAACAGATAATGGACTCCTCTTTTAATGCTTAAGCATTCAACAACGAGATAATATTCTCATAAGAGATTGAGGTTTTATGTCCAAACTGAAACTTCCACCATGATTCATGGCTTTAGTTAGCGGCCCAATGTTCTTCTCTAACAGTATGCATACTCAAACCATTTGATTGTGAAAACCGCCCTTACTTCAGACAAGAAGGACATGCATAGCAACTCACATGATATTCAACAAAGATAAAAAGTTGATGGCGTCCCCAGAAAACATGGTTACCGCACAACAAGCAACTTAATAAGAGATAAAGTGCATAAGTACATATTCAATACCACAATAGTTTTTAAGGCTATTTTGTCCCATGAGCTATATATTGCAAAGGCGAATGATGGAAATTTAAAGGTAGCACTCAAGCAATTTACTTTGGAATGGCGGAGAAATACCATGTAGTAGGTAGGTATGGTGGACACAAATGGCATAGTGGTTGGCTCAAGGATTTTGGATGCATGAGAAGTATTCCCTCTCGATACAAGGTTTAGGCTAGCAAGGTTATTTGAAACAAACACAAGGATGAACCGGTGCAGCAAAACTCACATAAAAGACATATTGTAAACATTATAAGACTCTACACCGTCTTCCTTGTTGTTCAAATCTCAATACTAGAAATTATCTAGACTTCAGAGAGACCAAATATGCAAACCAAATTTTAGCAAGCTCTATGTATTTCTTCATTAATGGGTGCAAAGTATATGATGCAAGAGCTTAAACATGAGCACAACAATTGCCAAGTATCAAATTATTCAAGACATTTTAGAATTACTACATGTAGCATTTCCCGATTCCAACCATATAACAATTTAACGAAGAAGATTCAACCTTCGCCATGAATACTATGAGTAAAGCCTAAGGACATATTTGTCCATATGCAACAGCGGAGCGTGTCTCTCTCCCACACAATGAATGCTAGGATCCATTTTATTCAAACAAAAACAAAAACAAACCGACGCTCCAAGCAAAGCACATAAGATGTGATGGAATAAAAATATAGTTTCGGGGGAGGAACCGATAATGTTGTCGATGAAGAAGGGGATGCCTTGGGCATCCCCAAGCTTAGACGCTTGAGTCTTCTTAAAATATGCAGGGGTGAACCACCGGGGCATCCCCAAGCTTAGAGCTTTCACTCTCCTTGATCATATTATATCATCTCCCTCTCTTGATCCTTGAAAACTTCCTCCACACCAAACTCGAAACAACTCATTAGAGGGTTAGTGCACAATAAAAATTTACATGTTCAGAGGTGACATAATCATTCTTAACACTTCTGGACATTGCACAAAGCTACTGTACATTAATGGAACAAACAAATTTATCCAACATAGCAAAAGAGGCAATGCGAAATAAAAGGCAGAATCTGTCAAAACAGAACAGTTCGTAAAGACGAATTTTAAAGTGGCACCAGACTTCCTCAAATGAAAATGCCCAAATTGAATTAAAGTTGCGTACATATCTGAGGATCACTCACGTAAATTGGCATAATTTTCTGAGTTACCAACAGAGAATTAGGCCCAGATTCGTGACAACAAAGAAATCTGTTTCTGCGCAGTAATCCAAATCTAGTATGAACCTTACTATCAAAGACTTTACTTGGCACAACAATGTACAAAACTAAGATAAGGAGAGGTTGCTACATTAGTAAACAACTTCCAAGACTCAAATATAAAATAAAGGTACTGTAGTAAAAACATGGGTTGTCTCCCATAAGCGCTTTTCTTTAACGCCTTTCAGCTAGGCGCAGAAAGTGTATATCAAGTGTTATCAAGAAATGAAGCATCGACATCATTACCAGGGGTGTTGGGAGTTTCATCTATTTTAGGCCTATAATAATTCTTTGGTTTAGGAACCTTAGAGACATACATGAATTTTTGCTCTTTACCCACATAAGCTTTCTCCTTATACTTAAGAGAAGAAAAAGTTGAACCCAAGGTTCCCATAGCTTTTTCAAGTTCGCCAATCCTATTGATTTGATTATCATGGACAACACAAGTTCCTAGGACCCTAATTCTTTCATCAATTCCTCCTAAGGATTTATCAAGTTCATCAGTTTTATCAAGTAACATTTCCAATTTAGTTTCAACACTTGGAAATTTTTTCTCTATGGTTTCCTATTTTTTCATAACATCCTCAAGAGAGATTTCAATTTTAGTTTCATTAACAGGTGGTATTCCAACTAGACTCTCAATGATGCAACTAGCTTCTAAAGCAGGAGTACCTAGGAAATTACCCCCCGAAAGAGTATCAAGAACATACCTATTCCAACTAGATATACCAACATAAAAGTTCCTAAGTAGGATAATAGTGGAGTGTTTCTTAGTGCACCTATGATGAGCATCACTAATTCTATACCAAGCATCTTTAAAACTTTCTCCACCTTGTTGTTTAAACGAACAAACTTCAACTTCAGGATTACTCATTTTAGCAGTAGTGAATAAAGCAAACTAGATAAAATAAATGCAAGTAACTAATTTTTTGTGTGTTTTTGATATGGAGAACAAGACAGTAAATAAAGTAAAACTAGCAACTAATTTTTTGTGTGTTTTGTTTAAGTGCAGCAAACAAAGTAGTAAATAAAGTAAAGCAAGACAAAAACAAAGTAAAGAGATTGGATTGTGGAGACTCCCCTTGCAGCGTGTCTTGATCTCCCCGGCAACGGCGCCAGAAAATGTGCTTGATGCGTGCAATCGACACGTCCGTTGGGAACCCCAAGAGGAAGGTGTGATGCAGACAGTAGCAAGTTTTCCCTCAGAAAGAAACCAAGGTTTATCGAACCTGGAGGAGCCAAGAAGCATGTTGAAGGTTGATGGCGGCGGGATGTAGTGCGGCGCAACACCAGGGATTCCGGCGCCAACGTGGAACCTACACAACACAACCAAAAAGTACTTTGCCCCAACGAAACAGTGAGGTTGTCAATCTCACCGGCTTGCTGTAACAAAGGATTAGATGTATAGTGTGGATGATGATTGTTTGCAGAAAATAGTAAAGAACAAATATTGCAGTAGATTGTATTCGATGTAAAGAATAGGACCGGGGTCCACAGTTCACTAGAGGTGTCTCTCCCATAAGATAAATAGCATGTTGGGTGAACAAATTACAGTCGGGCAATTGACAAATAGAGAGGACATGACAATGCACATACATGATATGATAAGTATAGTGAGATTTAATTGGGCATTACGACAAAGTACATAGACCGCTATCCAAGCATGCATCTATGCCTAAAAAGTCCACCTTCAGGTTATCATCCGAACCCCTTCCAAGTATTAAGTTGTAAACAACAGACAATTGCATTAAGTATGGTGCGTAATGTAATCAATAACTACATTCTCGGACATAGCATCAATGTTTTATCCCTAGTGGCAACAGACACATCCACAACCTTAGAACTTTCTCGTCATCGTCCCGCATTTAATGGAGACATGAACCCACTATCGAGCATAAATACTCCCTCTTGGAGTTAAGAGCAAAAACTTGGCCAGAGCCTCTACTAATAACGGAGAGCATGCAAGATCATAAACAACACATAGGTAATAGATTGATAATCAACATAACATAGTATTCTCTATCCATCGGTTCCCGACAAACACAACATATAGCATTACAGATAGATGATCTTGATCATGTTAGGCAGCTCACAAGATCCAACAATGAAGCACATAAGGAGAAGACGACCATCTAGCTACTGCTATGGACCCATAGTACAGGGGTGAACTACTCACTCATCACTCCGGAGGCGACCATGGCGGTGAAGAGTCCTCCGGGAGATGATTCCCCTCTTCGGCGGTGGTGCCGGAGGCGATCTCCTGAATCCCCCGAGATGGGATTGGCGGCGGCGGCGTCTCAGTAAGGTTTTCCGTATCGTGGCTCTCGGTCCTGGGGGTTTCGCGACGGAGGCTTTAAGTAGGCGGAAGGGCGGAGTCGGAGAGTCACGGGGGCCCCACACGCTAGGGCCGCGCGGGCCCCCCTTGGGCCGCGCCGCCCTAGTGTGGCGGCGCCCGTGGCCCCACTTCATCTCCCCTCCGGTCTTCCGGAAGCTTCGTGTAAAAATAGGCCCCCGGGCGTTGATTTCGTCCAATTCCGAGAATATTTCCTTTGTAGGATTTCTGAAACCAAAAACAGCGAGAAAACGACGAATTGGCTCTTCGGCATCTTGTTAATAGGTTAGTGCCGGAAAATGCATAAATACGACATAAAGTATGCATAAAACATGTAGATATCATCAATAATGTGGCATGGAACATAAGAAATTATCGATACGTCGGAGACATATCATCAGGTCATATTCATTGGGATACGGCTTGGAATAGCCGATTGTTCTCTTCTTTGGCAGGATACCGAACTGATCTCTCAGGATTGCACTGATTTGATCCATGGTATGAGCTGCAGGGGCTGAGCTTTCATAACTCGTTCCGGTGGCATATTTAGCTAGCCACGCCTGTTTCTCAGTATCTGCTCCAGAACTCCCTCCTGCTCCAGCAATCCCTCCTGCTGTAATCTGGTTCGTGTGTGCCCAATTGTTGCAGTCCGGCACGTATGTGCACACGTATCCATGTGGAATCTCTTTGGGCGGCTCATACAGGAATTGGTAATCGCCAGGATCACCTCCAACCTTGTAGACAACATATGCTGGTGAACCTTGTTGCTGAGCCGCAAGCGTGAATGGGAGTTGCGGCCTGGTGTGGAACGGTATCTCTCCCTGGTGAGTCCCTAAGGCAGGTCCTGACGGAGAATACTGATGCTTCATGATTTCCTGAACCACACGGAGCGCAACACGCTCAAAAGTGTTCACCAGGCTCTCAGAATGACGATGTAGAGAATGAGCCACCATATAATTGGTTTCTTGGCGCAGGGCTCTGGTGCGCTCCTCCGAAGGAAGAGACAGATCTACTCCATCGAGCACGCCTTCAGGTGTGAATCCTTTGAACATAATGCCATGAGAACGGGTTTTTTCGAAAGAGCCGATGAGATCGGCTTCGAAGAGAGCCTTAAGCTCATCATACTTCTTCTTGTGCTCGTCAGGCAGCTCTTCGTACTTTATTGGTTCGCCTGACATCTCAGCTGCAGATGTTGACGTGGTTGTTGAAAATCGTCCCACCGGGCGTGCCAGAATGTGTTGCCTGCCAAAACCCACCGGCGGGCAGCGGCGAGCAACACGAAGAGCCGGGAGGGTCCCAAGACTGCTGGTGGGCCCTGGTCCCTCGGTCGTCGTCCCACAAATGCTCTGGCACACGTCCTGACGGTCGCAAGGGCGTGCCACCTGACCTATACCTGGTCAGGGAGGTGTTGGATCGCTTCGATTAGTTTCCTGCATGGTGGACACGTAAACATTAAATGAGCCTCGATCGGCTCTCAGGTTATCCTGCTCATCGGCTCAAGGAGCCGATTGACCCATGGTTCATGTTAGATCTTGCAATAACATGGGTGTCCTGCTTCATTAATATTAAGCTAAGTCGATCTACGACAGTTTAGGGTTTTCACCGTATAACCGGAACATCCTACGCGTAGTTGAGCCTAGCAGATACGAAAGATGATGGAAAACTAACCCTAAAAGAGGCCTAAAAACCAACATAAAGTCGATTCCCGGAACATCCCTTATAGGATCGGTAAGCCATACCTAGCGCGCTACCGGATCGTTCAACCCGTTTGCAAGGCCTAACCATACAGATATTAAACTAATCCTTGAAGAACAAGGAGCAACTATAACAGATCGAATCTACTAAATAAAGATGAAGCAAGATGCCACCCTTACACCTAAAATAGGTGTAAGGGCGGCTAGATATCGAGGGGCAGCATAACTAAGCAAGCATATCAGAAGAACAACGATGCAAGCCCCAAAGGCTTCAGTACGAGTAACACTAGATAACGAATAAACCTATACTGCCTAGATCGCAAGATGAGATCTAGGCAGCATGATGCTTACCCGGGAGAAACCCTCGAAACAAGAGGTGGCGATGCTCCTAGATTGTGTTTGTTGTGAACGTGATTGTCCTCCTTTCTCAATAACCCTAGGTACATATTTATAGTCCGTAGACTTTCTAATTCGGGAATAAACCCAACCGTGTACGGGCTAAACTCTATCTCTTAATTCTAAATGCGATCTACTATAATGTACAGATACACGGGCAATTTAGCCCAAATTCTCGTACAAGGCCGATTTAGAGACACTCCCCGTGTATATCCTCCAAGCCCATCTCAAGTACGGCCCATCTCCTGATTTGGCCAAAATCTGGTGATAACATGGCCACAATCAACCCTTTTAGAGAGGTCTGGAGGACGAAGGTCCCGCCAAAGATTAAGGTCTTTCTTTGGGAGTTACTTAGGGATAGACTTCCATCCGGGATACAACTGGCCAAGAGGAACAACCCATCGGATGGCAGTTATGCCATGTGCGGGGAGCAGGAGGACTGTAACCATATCTTCTTCAGATGTAGTATGGCCTAGTTCATGTGGGCAGGGGTGAGGGTACTCATGTCCTGTAGTTGGAACCCTGAAGGGTACGGGGACTTCCTTGCCATTGTCCAGGGGCTATCGGGACCGTTTAAACGTCTGGCTTGGTTCACCTTTGCTGCCCAGAGCTGGGCGCTCTGGAACATCCGCAATATGCTAGCTATAGAGGGATCTATCATCAGCAACCCAGCTGACCCAATCTTCAAAATATCTATCCATATGCAAGCTGGAGGGTTGTGATCAGACAGAGGGACGGGACAGGGACCTGCTGGACGCTTCCTTGGAAGAGGTTAGGAGACTCTATGCGAGATTGAGGACCTTAATACCAGCAGTAGGACTAGGAGTTGCTTTCCTTCGCTATATCCTTGTATCGTCAGTGCTATTCGTGTGTAGCTAGGAGCCGGGAGCTCAGGCTGGTGTGGAACTTGTAAGGGTCCGTACTAAGGTTTTAGACTTATATGTATGTTGTAACCGTACGCTATGCTGCTGTTGGGGCTTTATTTATAAAGCCAGGACAAGAGGCCTTATGTTTAAGAAACTGTCCGGGGTTGGCCCAGTCCCCGGCAGTTCAAGCAACATATACTCATTTTTCTTAGTAGGCGCGATCATCCGCGTTCCCTGTCTTCCGTCTTCCCGGCATCTCCTACAGCTGAGCTCTTGTTGTTCTTTGCTTTTCCATATGCCTACAACCTGGAACTTGATTCAGTATCTCCCATCTCCATCTCCATGCGATCATCTTCGCTGCGTTTGTCCAGCACCTGAGATTTGGCCTGGACAAAAGCAGCAGCCGCCCTTTGTGCTTCCAGCTCCTTCAGCTCCTGGTACATATTGTTTGGTAGCTGCTCATACTCTTTGTAGGGAGATCGTATTAGTATAGCTAGTACGACAAGATTTGAAGACAAAAATAGCTAGCTATTACTATTACATGGACTAGCACTAGCTAGCTTGTTCAGTTGTACTACAAGTCAAAATGTTGTGGACATGACCTACCAGGGCATATGGCTTGCCCGCCTTGCCTACATCGGCTACGCGGGAATGCCTGCGACGGGAGTCAGTTGCATACGTAGACAGGGACATGAGAGGAAGGCGCGCGAGAGTCATGCGACCGATCTTTCGCCCTTAATCGGTCGGCTGATTTGAAACATTTTCCAACATTTTAATGTGTTGTTAATGCCTGCCGGGGAAGAAGGTAGACGAGGAGAGGCGACGTGGAGCAGTTGAGGTGAGCGAGCTGGACGAGGAGCGAGATAACCCACTAGATGGAGAAAATGAATTGTACATGTACACTTTTGTTTCTATAGGGCGAGCGAGAAGATGTACAACGTTTAGGATGTAGATGTAAATTTGCAAGCACGAATCTTGAAGCTATGGTGACCTTAGGATAAGGCAGGAACACCCACCTATTCTTCCTATAAATATTGAAAGACTACCCTCTCAACCAGACCATCTGAAAGGGGCAAATGAATCTGGTTCGTCCAATCACGTTGCAACAGTAAATTTCCAAACCCATTTTTCACCACAGCCGTCGGATACGGTAATTGTTCTTTCACTCTTTATTTGTCTAAGTAGGTCCATGACAGATGGGGCCTTGCGGGCGTGGGGTCAGCGAGCAGAGGCAACGAAGTCACTCGCTCAGGTCGCCTTTCTCCCGTCGTTTCTCAGTGCGCCCCACGGTGAAAACCCTAGCCTATCGAGAGCCTCCTCTCCTACCCCAATCCCCTGCTCCGCCTCCTCTCATTCCCCCCAATCCGCCGCCTCCTCTCGTTTCCTCTCCCCTGCTCGGAAGCAACACACCGCCGCTCAACTGGAGGACCGCGGGCAGGCGCGGAAGATGTCCGAGCGGAGGCGACGCGTCGGCGGCGGCTGGTGGCGCGCAGAGTGGCGGCGGGGGCTGGTAGTGCGCACCCTAGAGGTTATCCCCCTCCTCTTCCCTCAGATCCTGGAGATCCGCTCGAGGGGGGCGAATCGTAGGAAGAGGAGGAGGTGGAGAGCGGCGAAGAGGAACCGATGATGGGTCGGAGCCTGCAAGCCTCGTTCGACCCCGCCGCCGACGGTGTCGGGGAGCGAGAGCCAGTGGGTGAAGAGGCGATCGAGGACGCCGCGCAGCGCGGGGGCGCCCGGGGCCGGGATCTCCGGCGGCAGCTGCAGGAGGTCCACCTGAAGCGTCAACGCCGACAGGGCTCTCAGATCCGGCGCCGCCTCCATTTCCCGCCCGTCCCGATCGCTGGTCGCTCGCGCATCGACGAGCTCGACCTCCCCGCCAATCCTCCTGCCGGAGCCGCCACCGTTGCTCGTCGTTTTCCCGAGAGCTCGCCGGCGCAGTTCAGCGGCGAGCAAACGGCACCGGATGGGACAGCCGCCATGGCGGTCAAGAGGAGGTGCTGCAGGAGCGGTTCCCGGAGGAGGGCGCCGGCGGCGCCAGTGGATTCCCGCTGGTGGCTTCCTTTCATCTCCCCGCGGTGGTTGGCGGTGCAAAGAAGGGAGACAAGCCGCGGGAGCTCGCTGCGCCCGTGCAGCTCGTCCACTAGCCATGGGGACATGCACGTCGCCTGTGCCCCTCATTCTCAGCGCGTTCTCATCTCCGTCACACAAGTGAGCTCCTGCTTCCTCTCTCTGTTTCTTGTCGATTGTATATGGTAGTGTGCTTGTGTTGTTGCTGTTGTGGGCTACTTCCTGATGTGTGTGTGCTTCTGCAAGATGAAGGACATGGATCTGTGTTCTGCTAGATGTGTGTTGTGTGTTGTTGCCATTGTGGGCTACTGCTAGATGTGTGTATCTGGATTCAAGTTTAATACATGGATCTGATGTATGTTTGTCATGGATATAATTCCATATGGTCTGTAGGTTAGATGAGGACAACAGCAATGCCTCTAATGGTGGCTTCAAGCAGGTCACATGTACGCCTCCAATGGTTGTTGCTTCTCTTCCCGGTGCAAGTAGAGAAGAGGAAGATTCAAGGAGCAGCATGTTTAGGATAATTGGAACAGAGATCCTAATGATATCATCACTTAAATGTTATCTGAAGCAGCCCAAAGTGAGAGTTATATGATCATTGAGCTCTTTATTAGAAATTTCACTACCTGCTGTTGTAGCAGCTAATGAATGTGCTATCAGGTAACAATCTATACTTTAGAATATGTTCCTCAGTTTTTTCAGTAGCCGCTTTATTAGTTCATATATGTGATGATTCAAGGAGATGAAAGATGTCGTTGCATAGTCTATTAATCTTGTCACATAGCTTAACTTGTGTGGTCTCAATTGCATGCACAGTTATATTCGTTAATAACTAATACTTGTTTTGTTTTGGACTTTTGGTAGATACTTGGATGATTACAATTGTAAGCCATGTCTTACCAGCTCTTAAATGTACATGAACTTTTGTTTTACGGTTCATGTTCTTATACTAAATATTTGATGATCCTGCTTTTTTGTTAAGTTTTTTGCCTTTTTGCTGTTGATAGGTTATATATGAAGCAATATTTGTCAATCAAAAATTGTATCAACCACAAAATATCATCAGAAAGTAACTAGGAGGTCTCCACAAAGTGATTGTCTTTCTCCATCGATGTTCATTATGTTCTGAGAAAAAAATTAGGTGATTATGGGTGAGGTATTTCAAGCTCGGCAGATGAAGGTGGTTTGAGGGCATGTAGATCAGTAGATGCGGCTCAGTGAGTGTTTCTACTTTCAAGTTGTTGATTCCTTTGTACTGTTGTTTTAAGAGGCCGGAAAAAATAAGAGTCTTGCCAGCCTTGACCTCCGATGTCTGAGAGGACAGGAAACAAGAAAGAGCATCCATCAGATGCGACCTTGGTTGCGTCAAAATCAGTTTTTAGTATCGCTGGAGTCTCCTGTACGATTGTTCCCCATGGGCGGTTTGTGTACGCCACCTGGAATTCACGTGCAGTGGCTGCTGATAGTTGAATAATGTCCGGCGTGATGCAGTATAGACCACTCCAGCAGTTGCATTCCTCCTGTTTTCATCTCAATTCAGAGCCGGGAAATAATCTTTATCCACGGGCATGAAACCCTCTTAATAAAAACTGGATATATATCACTGCTAATTATGTGAACCTTAATTTACACATAGCTTTACATGGTTAGTGTAGAGATGGGTGATACTTAAAAATTGCATTATGGCCAAACAGTCTACTGCTTGAGTCATGATTGCACTAAATCTGCTCCACCATTCATAGGTGCCGCATGTGTGGTTGTTCAAGGATGTCAAATACTCCCAGTTTATATTAGTTTTCGCATGGTAATGCTAATAAATTAAAATCTATGGTTACTATTCAGAGGTCATTTGAATGTTTCTCTGTCACTGAGTGTTCGAAAGATTGTCTTGGTTCGGTTGTCACTTAGAATTTCTCTGTATTGTATTCTACTAATCGCAATATTCATAAATAGAATAATTTAACTATCTTGTGTTGGTGAATCTGTTCTCTTATTTGTTAATTTCTTCAATTCAAATTTGGTTCAGATTTGTAAACAATGAGTGCTAATTCCGGATAATTTACTAATTCATTGTCTATCTTTGTAATAGTGTTTGGTGCTTGAAAATAAATTGAGGTTGGCCTTTTTATTTTTACCACGAGTATTATCCTGAAGCTAGGACTGCCTCTTCTCGTGATCTCATTTATCAAGTGTGCATGTAAGTTCCCCCACTTTTCGTTTTTTATCCTGTCTACATTTATCTTTATGTTGGTACAACATTTTATAGGGGTGGTACAGTCATGCTCCACAGGATGCAAAAATATTGGAAATATTACTAATACAATATTGTGGGGTTTTAGCTTCTTTTTGTATATAAATGGGATTTTTAAATTCTTTTTGTACATATATTTCTAGCTTATGCCTTTTCCTCCTGAAACAGTACCAAGCAAGGCCATTATTGATACTTTTAGGTATTTTCAGGGAGCTGCTCCTATAGTAACCGTGCAGCATATTTCAGTACTGTAGGCGAGCGATCCAAGCTATTGTTCAGATATCACAACAGCTTACTGCTCATATTGCCTATGAAGTGGCGCACATGTTCCGGTGGTGTGAGAATTTCCCCCTAGCCTCATAGTAGTTTATTACTCTATTTGTTACCCATCAGCCAACAGAGTAAGTTAAGTTGGTAAGTAATGTTAAAGCAACGTTGTGGATAGACTTAGTAGTTTATACTCTCATCTATTGTTGGTTTTAATTCAAGTCTAATTGTTCTGCGTACAGTATCGTTTTTCACTAATATTTTGTCCATCTAATGATATATATAACTAACGTGACATTGAGTTTTTAAGTTCTTACATTGGTAGATTTTTCCCTTTTGTCGATGCCAATTTGGGTACATCCTACCCTATGTGCCATTTACCACCCTAAAACTACGGTATTTTACATTGGTGCTTCTTCCTGGATGGCGCCTACGGCAGGGAACATCCTTCTCTCTCGCCCTCCACCTTGTTCTCCTACATGGCTTTCCGTATGTTTGGCGTCATGGGGGTGAAGGCGAAAATGGCGCGATGGAGGGAGAGAAGCACACAAAAGGAGCGGATAGAGCAGAGGCGCTCTAGCGGCCGACAAAGCAGGCTTCGGGAGATAGGTCGGTCGCCGTCCTCATCAGGCTTCGGGAGATAGGTCGGTCGCCGTCATCATCAGTTCAGCGGCAGATGCGGCCGTGCAGCTCAGTTGCGGTTATGTTTTTGTTCTAATTTCTGTGAATTTACTTGTGGTCAGCTCGGTCCATGCTCCAAGTTGCCTTCTCGCGTGTCTACACTCTGAACTATGCCCCCATGCCGGGATTTCCACTGCCCACCTTCCTTTTCAAATTACCGTCCATAAGAAGACACAAGAATCCTAATCCCACCCCAATCTGAAATCTAGAGCAGCTTTTCTTAGTCTGCTCTTAAGCTCTTTACAGTGCAGTTTGCAAATGATTTATCAGGATTTTCACATATTTAGCTGATTCAATTCTCTGTTTCTTTACTAAAACCATGCTTAACATGTCGCTACAAAAACAAAAGGTTGTGGTCTTCTTCCCTATATGTATACTTCTAGGTGTTTTGGCCAATTGAAAGCAACACATTCACATCTGCTAGGATGTATGAGGTGCAGTTGCTCTTGGTACAACAATAAACCTTGCTTTTTTTGGCATGACTGGTGCAATTTCAGCTCCACAAGAACTATTTGGTGTATAGTCTGTGGTGTCTGCTATATGTCTGAACGATGGGTGTCCATGGTTTTGGTTATTCAATATAGAGCTTTTACTCCGTGTAAAAAGTAGAGCTTTTACCAAATCATTTTGTAGGTTCAATTAATTGTTGCAGGTCATTCTGCCCTGCCAAAAAGTAATTGTCTCTCATTGTTCCTTTTGTTTCCTAAGCTCCTGCTTTCTTCTTTGCCACTAGAAAGCAAGTTGGAATCTTCTCTTGAAATACTTAACCGTTAACACTGATGGCTAATATATCTAGAACTTGGATGGTTCTCTATTTTTTCTTGTCATATTGTTGGGTGGACAAATTTTGGTTAATTTAATATGCAATGCATATTTAGACGCGTTTTAGCGTGTAGGTGCATGAAATCTAGACAAATATTTAGAGTTCTTTATCAGCTCATTAAAACTGATGATGTTGATGATGATTCACAGCCAATTTTTTAGCTTTGGTATGGTTGAATTTTCAGTCTGTATCTTCTTTTCCCTACATGGTCGAATTTTCGGTTCAACTGCTCGTACTGGTTTGTAGGTTTGTGAATGAATTTTGCAAGGTGTTGTAAGATGTTATATTCTTTGATCATGTCTTTTTAAGAAGTGTGCTTGACAACCCCGCCATCCAGCATTCTGACTTTTAATTGCTAATTGATGTTTTTTATGTGTGCAGGTCTGAAGAAGAAAAGAAGAACTTGTGAACACATCTCCATATTTGGGGATGGAGAGAAAATTAATACGAGGAAGCTAGAGGAGAGCCATGGTGAATGACTTTTGGTAAAGGCATATGTATATCTTAGTTTGTTATTGGTGAGTTCCATAAAAAATTCTTGAACTCGACAAGCATTCTAATTGCTCTTAAGTGAATATTGTGTCATTGCAACATGTGATATAAATTTATTCTATTTTGACTTTTTCTCATCTGTGGAGTGCACACAAGTTATTTCTGTGTTGGTTAAGTATACTGCATTTTGTGAAACATAATTCAGATTATCTTCTAGGAGTTTTATTGTCAGCTTTCAAGTATTGTGATTAGATTATCTATATGGGATTGGTATAGTGATTTTTCTTATGTATATAACTGAAGAAATGTGTCTATTCTAAAAATAACCAAATCTGTAACTTTAGGATTGATTTCCCAATTTGAACAAATAAACAGAGTGAATGGGTATTCTCTACAAGGATTTTTGCTGCTTTTATGGCTTCTCCCTGGTTATGTCTGACGATGCTGCTCCCTTTCTCTATGAGGCGAGTCTTAATTTCTCTTTCTCACCCTTCCATCATATATTCTTTTAGCCAATTGGATTTGGCTCCGTTGAGGGAATGATTTTCCCTGCAGATTTAAAGGGAATTTGCTCTAGCTAATTGTTCTTTCTACATTCTGAAATATGTATTGGTCCGTTGATATTAAACTTCACAATAGTCAATAGGTAGTGTCAACTTAAGGAAAAAAGTTCCTTACTTCGAATTTATTGATTACCATCTTTTACCTTTTACCATTATTAAATAATTTTTTACTTCTATTTTGTAGATTGACACACCATGAGAGTATGCAAAGGTCCTCCATTCTGATGAGAAATTTGACATTGCAAGAGCCAACAATATCTGAATTTGAGTGTTTCAATATTGCACAATGTAAGTCTCAAAGAATGAAGTTGGTTATAGTACAGGTACAATTGAAA
The DNA here is from genome assembly GCF_022539505.1 of Lolium rigidum. Classification (NCBI taxonomy): domain Eukaryota; kingdom Viridiplantae; phylum Streptophyta; class Magnoliopsida; order Poales; family Poaceae; genus Lolium; species Lolium rigidum. The sequence goes on along the minus strand of NC_061512.1, from coordinate 16,445,944 downwards.
ACTACATAAACCTAAATAACAAAATGGCAATTTGAGTTTGTCTCGAAAGGCAAGTTTTGGACTTACACTAACATGCAGGAAAACGCCAATTTTCTATATTCGCTGTATTCTCAATACAAAGACGTTGACAACCAATAATGCTTGGTTCTATTTTTCCTCTGTTGATATGTCCTTTAAACTGAAGTGTGAAGGTGTTAATTTTGTGCATTGCATTCGTGTGTCCACTTCAGCTACGCATAAACAAGTAGTGTGTTATGAGTAATCTGATTTCGACACTTCTTCGTGGTGTAATCTGAAGTACTGTGTTATGAGTAATCTGATGGTAGACCTTCTGCTTGCTTGCACAAATAATTTGATAAATTCAATGTATATACTGGTCTTATTTTTCTGTGACAGCTGTTATTTCGTTGTGCTCCTCTCTTTTTGTGCATATGTTCTACCTTTTGCGTTTATAATATCTTCTCGTCTTCTATTGCTAAGGCTTGGCCGGTGAACTTGCTGACTGCCGGTAATAATATATCATGAATGTCAAAGAAAAGCCGTGTGGCAGGTACATTTACAATAACTCTTAAACTTAGCTAACTATAAGTAGGAATAAATTGAATTCTATACTTTAGTCCTGGCTACAAAGACGGAAAATAACATAGTATAAAAATGGAGCAGCTGTTTATATATTTGGAATTTATTGTCCAATTCTCAATCACTTCATGTCCAGCTACCAATGTTTATTTGTCATTCCTTTTTCAGGAGAGAAATTTCTTCGTAGCATCGACCATCAGACCACCACTAGCAGTGACTAGCGAGAGATAGTGTTAGAAGGTAGTTAACAAAGTTGAACGAATCGTTTTTCCAGTAGAAGCACCAATGATAGCAAAATTGTTTGATGTATAGCAGACATACATGTTTGTATTATGGTTCAATTCTTTAAGAACTTCATTTTAGGCATTTGACTTTTGTGACATTATAGGCTCATACTCCTTTTATCCATTTTGCTCTGTTCACAAAGACACACAATGATATTTGATTATGTGGTTGTTTCATGACTTCATGTGTGTTAAACTGGGTATTTAGAAACTGTGGGCCTACATTGCTGATCATATTTGATTCTCTTAATCACTCGCAGGATACAAATGCTTATATATAGTTATAACCAATGGAGAACTTGTGTGGATTGGAAATTGCTTTCGGTCAATGGAGAACATGTGTTGCCTCAAAACGGAGCTAAAGGACGGGGATATAGTTGAGTTCGGAGTTGCAGTTTTCTCATGTACTGATTCTGCCATTTGCGCGATAGCGCAACGGGTCATCTAGTAGGTAGAAAAACCGTGTTACGCGAACATAGGAAAGAAGAGATAGATTTTCACGTGTTAAGAATGATTTCTTGCGAGCCAAAGAGGCTTGCCAGGAACCGACCACAATCGTATGTCATCAACAAGTATGGCGCGTGCTTTCTCCTATCGTGCCGTGTACTATAATAGGACGTGGAGCCGCTATCGCATGCACTGACGCATAACTGAACTAACCAATCGTAATCACACGTGAAGACAGCGTTAGAGCATCTCCACTCGCGTTCCCCAAAGCGTCTCCAAAGCTATTTGCAGCACGCCGGACAAAATAATCATTCCAGCCGCGTCCCTTAAAGTCGATTTTTGTCCGGCGCGACCCAATACGGTGTCCGGCGCCCCGAGCCCGTCCCCGCCCCACAGGGGACGCACCGGGCACGCCGGACACAACGAAAAGCGAGGCGAAGCGACGCGGGCCCGACGCGTCAGAGGCTCGGAAGGCTAAAACCCCGTCGCCTACCTTTGGTCAAGCGACGTTAATGACGTCCCTGGTTTCTCAGGCGACGCATGGACGCGTCTCGTCGTGCATGGCCACGTGGCCGTCCTCGCTGGCGTTATTACGTGCAACCACCTGCTGCCGCCGCTGTACATTAAGACGCCCTGCGGTTCATCCCAATCTCTCTCCGCTCCCAAACCTTCTCTTCGCCGCCGCCTCCCCCCTCCCAGATCTTCTCCTCGCCGCTCCAAACAATGTCGACCTCGTCCTCCCGCAAGATCGCCGCGGCGAACGGCTTCGACCGCGGCAGCCTAACCGTGGCGGAGGCGTGGGCGCTGTATCACGCCCGATATCCAGTCCCGCCGGACATGCGGCTGCCAAGCAGCGGCGGCTGGAAGATGGCCGTGAACGGCATTGGCGTTCCGCCGCCGCCGAAGCCGGGCACGGACCAATGGAGGGACGGCATCAAGGCCTGGCGGGCTCAACTCACCGCCGAGGACCGGGCAGATCCGACATGGGCGGCCAACGACAACGACGACTGGTGGGCGACGTACTTCAAGGCCAAGTACGACGCCGAGATGTACAGCACCACCGGCCTCGTCGGCGGGACCAACAGCTGGAACAAGGACGGCCGCGCCCTGTTCTGGGGCGTTCCGGGGCGCACCCTCGACAGCGTGTTGACGTCAGAAACCCCCTGGCGGGCAGAGACGGGCAACACAGTAGAGCCGGGAACAACTAGGGCTGCGGCTGGCCCCAGTCCCTCAGAGCGACGGCCCGCAAAGCCTCCTGGTCACACGTCCGATGCTATCGCAAGGGCGTGCCACCTGACCTATACCTGGTCAGGAAGGTGTGGATGATGCCTCGCTTAGTTTCCTGCATGGCATACACGTAAACATTAAATACGAGCCTCAATCGGCTCTCAGGTTATCCTGTGAATCAGCTCAAAGAGCCGATCCACCCATGATTCGTACAAGGTGTCCGAATATATGGTGGTCCTGCTTGATCAAGATAAAGCTAATGAGATCTACGACGATTTAGGGTTTTCACCGCATAATCGGATCATCCTACTCACGATTGGGCCTCGCGCTCGCGCACGGTGACCGTAAGCCGATCCTAGACAGGGCCTAAAAACCAACACGAGGTTGATCCCCGGAACATCCTTTCTAGGGCTAGCAAACGTCACCCTACACGCCGCTGGATCCTCCAACCCTTTGTAAGGCCTAACTACTCGCGGATGTTAAACTAATCCTTGATGAACAAGGAGCAACCGTAACGGATCAGATCTACTAAACTATGATCAAGCGGGGTGCCGCCCCACACCTAAGATAGGTGTAAGGGCGGCTAGATGTGCAAGGGTTGCATAACGAAAGCATATGATTCGAAGAACAATGCAAACCCTAACACATCTAAGATAACTACGTTGCTCGCCATCAAAAAGGCTTCAGCACGAGCAACGCATGAACAACGAGATAGGCTCGTGCTGCCTAGATCGCGAGATGCGATCTAGGCAGCATGGTGCTTACCGGAGGAACCCTCGGGACGAAGGAGTTGGCGATGCGCCGAGATTTGTTTGTGTTGAACGTTGGTTGTTGTTTATTCCATAAACCCTAGATACATATTTACAGTCCAAGGGACTTTCTAATTCAGGCGTGCACCTAACCGTGCACGGGTAAAACTCTAACTAACCGACAGGTATCCTAATATGTTACAGATACACGGGCCAACTAGCCCACATTTTGCATATAAAGGCCGATTCACATATTTCTCCCACGTATATTCTTTAAATCCATCTTGATCGCGGCCCACCTCTGACTCGGTCAAATTCTGGTGATAACACATGCCCCCCTGGTTTTGGAAATGACAATTCCCAAAATCATTACGCCTTTCTTTCGTCGGGTCATGTCGTGGCAGAGCAGAACCATTGCAGCACTTCTCATCATGATGCCCTGTCTCCTCAACTATCCCGCGTGATTTGACCGCTGTCTCTGGGCACCGCCTTCTCGGAAACTGCTGTGGCATTGAATTTCTACTATAGCCCCTTTATTTAAACGCCCTGAGCAGTTTGCCACTCCATCACTTTGCCCCGTTCTGGCCATCGGCACCCCAAAAACCCCCAATCTCCCATAGCCATGTCTTCCTCTTCTTCCTCCTCCACCTCATCGGTCTTCTCTGACTCTTCCTCCTCTCGCGAGCCGACGCTGGAGTGGGGCTCGTTGGCGGCGCACGACTTCCTTGCCCCGACGACGTGGGACAAGGAGGAACATGATTCCTCCATCTGGTCGGAGGATGACAAATCCCTGACCGATGGAGAGGGCGACCTTCAATTCCTCGTCGAGGGGGAAGAGGAGGCACAGAGCGAGGACGACCGCTTCTCCTGGGACGATTTCTCCTCCTCCGAGGAAGAAGCGGAGGAGGACGACGATGACTCCCTTGAAGGTTACCCACCAGCAAAGCGCCTCCGCACCTAGTGGGACGATGACAGCGATGACGATGATGAGGAAGATGAGGCTCCCGTAGAAGGCTACGGAAGCTCCGATGAAGAGCCTATCAGCAGTTGCGCCGGAGGCAGCGACGACGAGAGCAGCAATGGCCTCTAGATTAGGGATCAGTAGTAGTAGTTGGCTTTTGCCCTCTTCTCCCCTGAGCAATCGGCTCTTTGCTTGTAAGAAATCCCTCTATTAATGAAGAAAATATTCCTCAATTAATTTCGCCTCTTTGTTGACTTTGCCGATCGTCGAATGGAGTCGCCGTACGAAGAGCCGATAGCAGGACTTACCCACACGGTCCAACAGGTCTTACTAGGCCTAAGCCTCGTCCAAACCACCAGCTTGAACTCTTCATCAATCTCACATTATGACCTCTGGTCTGAACCGATTCCATTAACTTGTTAATTTGAGCTCATTCCTCTAGAGTCGATATCAGCGTATCGGCTTTGTTATTCTGAAGTCGATGCCTATACATCGGCTGTATTTTCATACTGTTATCTCTGTGTGTTTTCTAAAGTCGATGTCTGCGCATCGGCTGTGATTTTTCATTTTTTGTTTTTTACCGGCCGATTTAAAATCGGCCTCCATACCTTACTGCCCATCATCCCACATGCTTGGGAAATACTTCTTGAGGTGTTGACCATTGACGGCTCATCGGGAACTTCGTCCGTCCAACTCTTCCAACATGTATGCATTACCCTTCAAGGCCCGGACGACTTTGTACGGGCCGTGCCAATTAGGAGACCACTTGCCATATGCCTTGTCTCCGGTTCCTAACGGCAACACAGCCTTCCCATACCGGATCACCAACTTGAAACTCCTTTGGTCTAACCTTCTTATTGTAGGCACGAGCTACCCTGGCTTTGTTCTCCTTAATCTTCTCCAATGACCAAAGCCTAAGTTCTGTTGCGTCCTCAATAGTGTCACTCATCAAAGCTGCATATTCTTCCGCTGTCAGATCATTCTGAAACGTGACACGTCTTGATCCAGCCGGTAATTTCCCAAGGTAATACGGCTTCTCGTCCATAGACAAGCTGGTACGGCGAAGTCTTTATAGCTCCATGGCACGACATGCGGTAGCCCCATAATGCTTCTGATAACTTCTCATGCCAATCCCTAGGGTTCTCGTCAATCTTTCTCTTGATCAGCTTGATTAAGCTCTGATTGGACGCTTCAGCTTGCCCATTAGCCTGAGCATAGTACGGAGATGATCGGATCAGTTTAATCCCCATATAGTAATTCAACCCTTATAGTAATTCAGCCCTAGTTGTTCCCGGCAAAATTTCCTGAATTCTTTAGAAACAAAGACCGAACCTCCATCGGTCGTGATAGTTTGGGGAATCCCGAACCTATGAATCACGTGTTCTTTCACAAACTGAATCACATCTTCTGATTTCACCTTCTTCATAGGGACGGCTTCCACCCATTTGGTGAAATAGTCTGTGATGGCCAAAATCCATTCATGTTTTTTACTCGACGCCGGATGGATTTTGCCGATCATATCCATGCCCCACCCTCGGAACGGCCAAGGCTTGATGATAGGGTTCATCGCTGATGCTGGTACCATCTGAATCTTCCCAAACATCTGGCACGCTTGGCACCCCTTATAGTAATTGAAGCAGTCTTCAAGCATGGTGGGCCAATAAAACCCCGAGCGCCTGACTAGCCACTTCATCTTGTGAGCCGACCGATGAGTTCCACGGGCGCCTTCGTGCACCTCATGTAAGAGCCGATTAGACTCCGCTTGGTCCCGTGCACTTGAGTAATAACCCTTCCAACGTCCTGTAGAACATATCGTCTCCTATGAGGACATACTTCATGGCTTTGTATCTTATCCGTTTGGGTGCCCCCCGAGCCGAATCTTTTAAGTAATTGAAGATTTCGGCTCTCCAATCATCCTGTTCCAGGAATTGCACCTGGTCTTCCGACCCTTCAGGTATATCTATGTAGCCTGACGCCATTTGTGCGAGATTGTTGGCCTCGGTGTTTTGGGCTCTTGGGACCCAACTAAAGTTGATGTACCGAAACTGTGTCATCAACTCACGGCATTCCATCCAATATGGGAAAAGCGATTCACTCTCGCACTTGTATTCCTCCGTGAGCTGGTTAATCACTAACTTGGAGTCTCCAAAAAGCTCTGCTGCCTCTGCTCCGGCTTCCAATAGCAACTCCATCCCCTTACGTACTGCCTCGTATTCTGCCACGTTGTTGGTGCAAGGGGTAGATAATCTGATGGAGAAGGAGTACTCTGCCCCCCGAGGCGACACGAGCAGAATGCCGATGCCACAACCATCGTTGCAAGCCGATCCATCGAAGAACATAGCCCATGCACGTATGGATAGTGCTGCTATATTGGTACTGATCCGCTCAGCTATGAGATCGGCCAACGCTTGCCCTTTGACTGCTTTCGCAGGCTGGTACCGGAGATCGAACTCTGACAACGCAAACATCCACTTTCCCAGTCGGCCCTTCAACACAGGGGCCGACAGCATGTGCTTGACAACGTCTGACTTGCATATGACAAAGATCTCTGCCGTCAAAAGGATGTGATGCAGCTTGGTGCAGGTAAAGAACAGGCAGAGGCACAGCTTCTCGACCTCAGGATACCTTGTTTCCGCGTCCAACATTCTTCTGCTGAGGTAAAAAACGACCTTTTCAACGCCCTCGTAGAGTTGTACCACCACCGAGGCGATGGACGTGTCAGCTACTGACAAGTAGATGTAGAACGGCCTGTCTTGCTTGGGGCGGAACTAGCACAGGCGGCGTCGTCAGATACCGTTTAATTTCATCAAACGCCTGCTGCTGTTCTGCCCCCCAGTGAAACTCGTCATCAGATTTAGTCTTTACCAACGCCATGAACGGCTCGATCCGTCCTGACAGGTTAGAGATGAATCGGCGGACGAAGTTGATCTTGCCGATGAGACGTTGGAGTTCCTTCTTCGTGGTGGGCGGCTGCATGGTACGCACTGCCTCCTGGCTTTTCAAGCCGATCTCAATTCCTCGCTCATGAACCAGAAATCCTAGGAACTGACCGGCCGTCACACCAAAGGCACACTTTTTTGGGTTCATTCTCAGCCTGAACTTCCGAGTTCGGTCTAGGACGCGTCGCAGATCCCCCAAGTGTCCCTCCATGGAGACGGACTTGACTACCACGTCATCGATGTAGATTTCCACTAACTTGCCGATCAGATCGTGAAATATATAATTCATGGCTCTTTGATATGTTGCACCGAGCATTCTTCAACCCGAAGGTCATGACCACATATTCAAACAAGCCCACTGCCCTCGGTACCTCGAATGCGGTCTTGTGTACATCTTCTGGAGCCATGAAGATCTGGTTATAGCCGGCGTTGCCATCCATGAAGCTTAAAACCTTGTGGCCAGCAGCTGCATTGATCAATGTCTCCGCCACTGGCATTGGATACTCATCTTTTGGAGTGGCTCTGTTAAGATCTCGGAAATCGATAGCCACACGCCACCGGCCGTCCTTCTTTTCTACGAGAACGATACTCGGAGATCCATTCGAGCATACCTGCATGGCTCGATGAACCCGGCGGCCAACATCTTCTCGATCTCTTTCTTGACCTCTTCCAGGATTTCGGCCTTCATCCGACGAGCTCGTTGTTGGAACGGCCGAAATCCTTTCTTAAGGGGAGCCGATGTTCAATGATGCTCCTGTCTAACCTAGGCATCTCCTGTATAGTCCCATGCAAAGCGATCCGGGTATTCTTTCAATAGAGCAATCATCTGACTCCTGAGCTGTGGGTCTAACTTCCTGCTGATAAAAGTTGGCCGAGGCTTGTCCCCAGGGCCGATATCGACTTCCTCTAGCTCGTCAGCCGAGGTGAACCCATACCCCAGCTTTCCGTCCCCTGTGAGGCCGACGCCAAATACTGGGAGAGCGGGTGGCGCGGATAATACGGTCCGATCGCTAGAATCGGCCTCCATCTTGATCATCACCAGGACCTTATGGCAGTGTCGGAGCCGGTTGCGTGGATCGGCTCCCTCTTCATTCTTGCTATGAGAGCAGCTGCCCTCATTGCTACCCCTACCAGGGGGGCACCCAAGTTCTACCATGTTGATGCTGATGTCATGGGAGCGGGTTCTGTGGAAAGAGCCGATGAGTTCGGCTTCGAGGGTTGCCTTGATCTCGTCATGTTTCTTCTTGAGCTCATCAGGCAGATCCTCGTACTTGACCGGAGTGCCTTCCGCCATCTCGGATGTAGATGGCGATGTGGTGGATGTCGAAGGTTGTCCCACCGGGCGTGCCGAGAATGTGTTGACGTCGAAACCCCCGGCGGGCGGAGACGGGCAACACAGGTAGGAGCCGGGAACAACTAGGGCTGCGGCTGGCCCCGAGTCCCTCGGAGCGACGGCCCGCAAAGCCTCCCGGTCACACGTCCGATGCTATCGCAAGGGCGTGCCACCTGACCTATACCCGGTCGGAAGGTGTGGATGATGCCTCGCTTAGTTTCCTGCATGGCATACACGTAAACATTAAATACGAGCCTCGATCGGCTCTCAGGTTATCCTGTGAATCAGCTCAAAGAGCCGATCCACCCATGATTCGTACAAGGTGTCCGAATATATGGTGGTCCTGCTTGATCAAGATAAAGCTAATGAGATCTACGATGATTTAGGGTTTTCACCGCATAATTGGATCATCCTACTCACGATTGGGCCTCGCGCTCGCGCACGGTGACCGTAAGCCGATCCTAGACAGGGCCTAAAAACCAACACGAGGTTGATCCCCGGAACATCCTTTCTAGGGCTAGCAAACGTCACCCTACACGCCGCCGGATCCTCCAACCCTTTGTAAGGCCTAACTATTGCGGATGTTAAACTAATCCTTGATGAACAAGGAGCAACCGTAACGGATCAGATCTACTAAACTATGATCAAGCGGGGTGCCGCCCCTACACCTAAGATAGGTGTAAGGGCGGCTAGATGTGCAAGGGTTGCATAACGAAAGCATATGATTCGAAGAACAATGCAAACCCTAACACATCTAAGATAACTACGTTGCTCGCCATCAAAAGGCTTCAGCACGAGCAACGCATGAACAACGAGATAGGCTCGTGCTGCCTAGATCGCGAGATGCGATCTAGGCAGCATGGTGCTTACCGGAGGAACCCTCGGGACGAAGGAGTTGGCGATGCGCCGAGATTTGTTTGTGTTGAACGTTGGTTGTTGTTTATTCCATAAACCCTAGATACATATTTATAGTCCAAGGGACTTTCTAATTCGAGCGTGCACCTAACCGTGCACGGGTAAAACTCTAACTAACCGAGCAGGTATCCTAATATGTTACAGATACACGGGCCAACTAGCCCACATTTTGCATATAAAGGCCGATTCACATATTTCTCCCACGTATATTCTTTAAATCCATCTTGATCGCGGCCCACCTCTGACTCGGTCAAATTCTGGTGATAACACAGCGTCATCCGCGGCATCCGCAACGGCGCTCCAAGGTTGGAGACACCGCCGTCACCGCCACCGTCTCCTCGAGGAGGACTACCGCAATGGCAGCCGAGGAGGACACGTACTCGTCCTCCTCGAACTCTTATTCCTCAGGACTGGCCCGATCGACACCGTTCTCGTCATACCGCTCGGTGCCCTACAGCGTCCCCAAACGCGTGGTGAAGGAGGAGCCGGCGACGCCCGTCAACACGAGGCGTGGCGGCAGCGGCAGCCGGCGGCAGCAAGAGAGGCGTGGCGGCGCCCTCCTCATCCCAAAGCCGGAGGTGAAGGAGGAGCCGAAGGAAGCGGCGCTGCTGGCGGAGTACGAGCGGCAGCAGCGGCTCATCGCCAGCAGCGACGACCCCGAGGACTGTCGAGAGCTACGGGCGGCGTGCTTGGCGTCGATGAACGACAAGGACGCCTGGAGGGGCGACCTCAACATGGCGATCGCCATGTCCATCCGCGGCTCCGGCAAGCCGCTCGTGGACCTCACCGACGACGGCGAGGCAGGACCAAGCGGCTTGGTGAAGGACGAGCCCGTCGACGAGCGCGTCAAGCAGGAGGTCGTCACCGACGACATGTACAACTTCCACCAGTACTACGACGCCTCCGGCCGCCACAAGTACTTCTAGATTAGGCTTAGTTTAAATTTAGTCAAATTTTCGAATCTATGTAATATATGCTAAGTTTGGACGAATCTAATCGAATATCACTTAAGTTTAAAATTTCCGAAATTTTGTTTGGGGGACGCGACTGGGGAGCGACGTCCCCCAAACGCGGCACGAACGAAACACGTCCCCCAAACGCTCAATCCGACGCGGTTTGGGAACGCTTTGAGGGACGCGACGGAAGATGCTCTTAGATTAGCCGAGCTGGTATTGTGGTTTGCCGCGTGGGGCTCAACGAATCCAACAACTAGCAGAGAAGGCAGTCACAGTAATGCTTGAAGCCACAACGGCCGTCAAGGAGACTGACCGGCGGTGGCAGGATGTCGGACGCGACGGTGTACATGTTGTTCGACCGCTTCACTCCTAGCTAACCCACCGGCCCCCGCCGCTTGCTCCTCCTGTAAACACATATACTTCCTCCTAAAATATACAACGTCTAAGATTAGTTAAAAATAAACGTCTTCTAATTTTGAATTTCTACAAAAGATATATTATAATAATAAATAAATATTAATAGATTTATCATAAATTATATTTTTTGAATGAATCCATTAATTCTATAGCGTGGATGTAGATAAATTTTCCTAAATATTTGATCAAAATTAGTAAGGGTTAACTTTTAACTTATCTTAGATGCCATATATTTTGAGACAGAGGAAATACAAAATAAAAAAATTAATTAGACATGTATGGTGGGTTGGGATGCCACCACCACTTCCTTATTTTCCACATGCTCTCAATAACCATCTTATTGCCAATCATCGAAAGAGTCCAGGACATAGCAGTAAAAACCTACCATAAGAGGGCGCCTCCTCTTGCTAGTCTGGTTTGACCGGGTTTCCAGGAACTCACCGACGTCCAGGGTCTGCCACTTAGTCCCAGCACCTCACCAACGAAACTCCACAAAAACTGTGTCGCGGGGCAAGAGAACATAATGTCGGTCGTATCTTCTGGAACATCACATAACGGACATGTGTCACTACCCGGCCCGTGCCATTTCGCAACGTCCACCCCCAAGGGGAGGCGATTCTGAAGCAGATGCCACACAAAGATCTTGGTCTTAAGGGGAATGGAGCTTTCCATAAAGGAGACGTCCATCGTAGGGGGATCCTCTAAATAGGGCTATGTACGCTGACCCAATAGTAAAGGCGCCGGATGAGGCGAGCCTCCAAGTAGCGTGGTCCGGGCCATCCGCGATCACCTCCAAGGCTCCAACAAAGGGGCCAGAAGTATTCCGCATGTCAGGGCCTCCAACTAAGACATAACCCGGCAAAAAGGGGACCGCACATCCAGCATGAGCCATGTCGGCCACCAGAATCGATCGGTTAGCGCAAATGGCAAACAACCTCAGGAACTTAAAACTAAGCGGCCGACTCTCCAGCCACAGGTCAAGCAAAAAGAGGGTACCCGTACCACCCCTATGGTAACGGAAAGTGCTGATCTAGTCTCGTGCTTGATGTCCTGGAGGTTCCACAAAAACTAAGATCCCTCCCTCCGCTCACACGCCAGAAGCGGGAGACCACGAAGGTATTTAGCCTTTATCAGCTTAAGCCATGGGCCCCGTCGTCCTTAAGAATATGTCAAAACCTTCTCAACATCATAGCCACATCCATGTGTCGCGAGGTCAAGATACCTATACCCCCTGTCCTTTGGGTCCCAAATGTCCGCCCACTTCACCATGTTCTATCTTGCTAGAAAAAAAACATGATAGCTCCTTATGGAGGTCGCCATGCACTTCTTAGGGCAAAATATACATCCCCATAATATACATGGGGAGGCTGGACAAGCAGGAGTCGATAAGCACCGACTTGCTACCGGCTCACATAGGAATAGAGATTTGATGCACATGGGCACCAGTGCTCTTGGTTTTCTAAAAGAAAAATCAAAAATATTTTTTTTTGGGTTTCAAAAGATTCTGAAAAAAATGCGTATGTATTTAATGATGTATCCCATAAACGTGCAAAAAATCAATTTAAATATTTATATTTTGAACTACACAAAAATTACAAAGTGTAGATATGAGTAGTACATTTTTAAATCTCTAAACCATATGATTTTGTCTTTTTTTTCCAGCATCAAATAAAAAGACTTTTAGCTTAAGATTTTGCATGATTGTGAGATATCTCCAGAATTATTTTTCAGATTTTTTTATAACTTACAAAAATATTTTCGAAATGACGAAAACACTGGAGCTTGAGAGCCAAAAAAACACTTTCTGCTCACATAGCCCCTATGTTTGCAAAACAGGAAAAAACATCCCCTGGGCTAAATTTGAAGTTGTTTTGTGAGGTGCTTTTGCTGACGTGGCAATAAGATAGTCAAAGAAAAGACCCACGTTGGATCGGGGAGATAAAAAAAAATTCCCATCATCCCTAACCTCCCGTCCTGCCACCGCATCTTCTCAGTTCTCACTCCACCGTGCCGCCTCCCCGCCACCACACCCTGCCGCCACATGCATGGCCACTGCGCCGCCGGATCCCCGATACACCGCGCCGCTAGGTTTCCGTCGTGGCCCCCCGAGAACCGGCCTAGCCCCAGACCGAATCATCCTGGCGCGTGACCATGGAGGCTCCCGGGCTCCTCCCGCTCCCGATCTCTGCTCACCGTTCCTCTTCCTCCCTCTGGAGTCGAGATTTCTTGTTGTACTCCCGTTGCTGCAAAGGGCTTTGGCGCGCCGGCGAGCACGCTGAAGAACGGTTTGGCTGCGTGGATGTCGACGCTGCAGGAAGCGCACAGCATGGCGACGCCATCCTTGCACGTGACAGAGGCGGGCGCTTGCACCACCCAGTTGCCCATGTCGTCAACGGCCGCCGCGCGCGTCGCTCTGTTGTGTGCTCGTGAGTCCTGACATCCTTCTATACCGCCCTCGCGCGCGCCTAGGCGGAGCAAGGCCCGCCCTCCACCTCCACGCCTTCGTGTCCACGCGCTCACATTTCACTCACCCGACCAGCTAGCACCATGCCTCCAAAGTCTGCCCTCCAGGCCTCCACCTCCATTCATCTATAGCCTGCCATCGAATCGGCGGCGTTGACCAAGTGAAAACATGCTTGACAGAAAAAACACATGTGTGATGGCCTGATCGGCGGTGTTCAGGCTGACGTCGGTCCCACTATTAAATGAGACTAGTCAACGTTATGACGCTACCCTAGCAGTATCTATTGCCACCTCAGCAAAACCACCTAATAAAATAGGTTTAATTTTTTTTCGAAATGGGGAAATATCGCCCTAGCTTCTGCATCCAAAGGATCCACACGGCTTGTTTTATTATATTATTCACAAAACCTTGCAAGAACAATACAAAAGATCAATCTCGAAGCAACCTTACTATACCTACAGTGGGATGAAGAGGGTGATAATACACCAACTCACATCATCCAAAAAACTAAATGCCTTCCCAAACCGCCCAATAGCAGGCGAGAAACACATCCAGTCGAGCAGACTCTCAACGCACGCCAACGCACACGTCACATAAGTTGCTACCGCCGTCTTCCTCGATTCCATCTTCAAGAGAGATCATCGCATTAACCTTGCAAGACCTGTCGTCGATGCCACCATGACGCCAGACGGCTCCACCATCCTGCACGCATGCATCATCCCGCATCTGTCGTCGATACCCTGCAACACCATGCCACTGAGACTCAGCGCCAACAATATGGTAGATGAATACCACTCCACTGACATCCGCCAACATCCAACAGCTGCTCCAAAAACGATGCCCCAAGAGATAGAACGACGCGGGCGCGCCGCCATCGTCCGATCCGGGAGACCCGAACCTAGGGTTTCCCCCGGAGCAGCACGAGCCGCAGACTGCGACGACGATGCCTTCAAGAAAGTAGCGGCGCGACACATCGCCATCGTCCGCCAACCGAGGTTGGAGCATGGTTTTCACCAGCAGCCGCGCATCCCCAACTCGCCGAGTGTAGTGCCAAGACGGGCAAAGATGACGCCTTCGACAAGGTAATGACGTCGACCGACGCCGCCATCATCCGCCAAGACCGAGGTCGAGGCTCAGTTTTCACCGGCCGCCATGATACCCCGGACTAGATCACCATTGCCGGAGACCTGTGTAAGATCCCATGATCATCCACACAGGACTACCAGCCTGGCCGACCACCTCCGACGAAGAAGATGAACACCACCACCATGCCCGGGGCTGCTGCCCCAGGTTTCCTCATGACGCGAGAGATGCCCACGAACGCCTCACTGCCGATGAAGCAGAGCCACGACATGCATATCAACGCCCGCCCCGGCCCAAACGGACCTAGATTGGACCCGATCTTCATAGCCGTCGCCCGGCCGCTGCATGCTGATCAACGCCATGGCCTTCGCCTCCCTGCGCCGCCGCATCAAGGAGAAGCCTGGCCGGACGCCGCCACCGTGCCCTCCGGTCGTGGGGGCGAGAGGAATGGCCGCCGCCGCCGCCAAGCCGCTGGACTTTGCCCGGCAGCGCTTTCGGCGACGGTGGCGGGGGAGGGGTGCACCCTAGGGAGGACGAGGTGAGGGATCCGGTGGCTAGGCCCCGGCGCGGCGCCGCCAGCGCGGGGGGAGAGGAGGTTAGGTCACGGGGGCGGGGGAGAGGAGGTAACTCACAAAATAGGTTTAAATGACAATAATCAACGTTTGTCAGAATATTATCATGTACCATATATCATATGCTCGTAAATAAAATTTGTAATAAAAAATTCGCGTTGTGGTTTCCTTTTAACTAGAGAAACTCAAAATAACATAATGACTCGTAAAGACTCTCGCTAATTTAATAGCCAACATTAACATAAAAGATCAACCATAATCAAATCCGCTGTGCTATTTAGCCACATGGATTCGTTACAATTCTCCGACCATTTTTCATAAAATTTTAACACTATAATCTCAGCAATGTGTCAAAATAATCCCTAAAACATTGAATGATATGGTACAAAAATACCATCCACTTGGTACATTAACATCATCATAGAAAACAGAAATCTCACTGACTAAACATTATAGTGGCATTCAGAGTGAAAATTACATTAGTGTTGATTATAAACATTCTCCAAATGAAAATTTGGACATTACATTACATCATGATTAACGAAAAAAGTGGTAAATAACAATAGTCAAAAGAATGACAATACATGAGCTGATGA
Organism: Lolium rigidum; assembly: GCF_022539505.1. Taxonomy (NCBI): domain Eukaryota; kingdom Viridiplantae; phylum Streptophyta; class Magnoliopsida; order Poales; family Poaceae; genus Lolium; species Lolium rigidum. The sequence goes on along the minus strand of NC_061512.1, from coordinate 16,430,422 downwards.
GCATGATACCCATTGAAATTCTCTAAAGAAACATCCTTCTTAAGAGAACCAACATCATTATGAGCCTTCGGTGCATGCTAAAAGACATAAACGCATGGACACAATACTTAGCATAATTGCTCAACATTATTTGGTCGCATAGTGCACCGCGGAAAACCAAACCGTGTGGCCAGTGGCGAATCCAGCCCATTTTGTTAGGGTGGGGCAGATCTTACTTGGGCTGGGCCTTTTTCTTTTTTTCCTCATTTTCTATATAAGACATATGGGTTGGGCCAAATCTTAGGGTGAGGCGGGCCCCACCCTTCCACCCTGTTGGCTCCGCCACTGCGTGTGGCCATTAACATTAATGTAGCATAGTGCATGCATGGTGTTGTGTTATTGACTTATTCCTCCTTGGGCACGTGCACATTAGTTAACAGTATAACGTAACCAGCTAGGAGCCTTCACAGCGCTTAGATATCCTGAGCCGTCGGATCTATCCTATGGACGCGCAGGATCTTCTGGTCGTCCCACCAAGCATGGATGGGTTTTCTTACCCGTCACTGTGCGCATCCTAAGCGGCCCATGGTTGAAGGGCGTCTACTCCGGAGATCGACCAGGCCGCATTGTGGTAAAGCAGGCCAGTTTGTCGTTAACTAGGCCTCTGATTTATCTGTAAGCCTAGCCCAAAATTATGCATCTACTGCTGTTCGGTGCACTCGGAGACCTGCGGCGGCGTAGTAATGGTGATAATTGTACCCGACTGTCCGTTATTGGCGCCTCTCCCTCTCCCGTACTGGCAACCATAGCGGCGGCGGTAGCACAAGGGCTCGGTAATTCGCGGCCAGGGCGAGGAGGCGTGGATAAACAGGAGTGACATGGCGTCATCTCTTCCTACATCTTACGTTGGCCCTTGCGCCACCAATTTCTGTCGCCAGCGATCCCTCCGAATCCAGGTATTCCTATCCGGCCCATACTTTGTACTGCAATTTATCTGCACTCTCTAATATCGATTGTAATCTTCAGGGAGAATATTGTTTCTTCTTTTATATCAATTGTGCATCGATGGACATCCCAGCGGCGGCGGCGTCTCCTTCCAGGCGGCGCGACGGCGGGTGGTGACGACGCGGTGGCGTGGCCCCTTGGTCGCGGGACGGCGCAGCGGTTTGGGGCAGAGCTCGCCTGGCCCAGATCTGGGCCCTTCGGGCCCCATCTGGGTCCAGGCGGGCCGGCTCCCTGCCCGGCGGTGGTCTTCTCGGCGGACGGAGGAGCGGCTGGAGTTGGGGGCGGCGAGGTCAGCGGCGCGTACGCTGCGCGTGTTGACGGAACTTCACGAGCCCGCTCGGGCTCGGCCGGGCCAGGTGGGCCTGGTCTGTTCTGTCGACGCGTCCGGCCGGCGTCTGCAGGTTGGTGGTGGAGGTGGGCCCCTCCGACGTGGCTGCTGACGTGCTGCCTCCCGCTTCCGGTTGGCCTTCCTGTCCGTGCGGACCTCGCTTCGTTGGCCACGGTGAGACGGCGGTGGTGCCTGCAAGGCCGTGGTGGCGCGTGGTGGTGGGCGGTGAGTGCGGTGGAGCGCGATGGAGCGTCCTAGGCGGGGTTGCGAGGGTCGGGGAGAAATCCCTGTCGGCTTTGCCGACACCGACGCGGTGACTCCTGCGGGTGCCACCCTTCCTTCTTGAAGGGCGTTGGGTGTAGCTCTGCTCCCATGTCCTTGCGCGTACCGGGGAAACCCTAGGACCAATCCGGGCAGCAGCGGCGTCGTCGTCGAATCCCTTCTTGAAGGTGCTGCTTGGTACGCGGGGCTCCAAAGTGCTAGGTGTGTGGTGGGAATTCTCTGGTGGGCGCAGCGGTTGCGAGACCCTCCCGTTTTCGTCGATCCGACCCTTTCGGCATTAGTTTCTCTTCTCTTTCTTTTGTGTTTTCTTTTGGGCATGTTTGTGCTGTTTGCCCCAGCAATGGCTACTATGTTGTATCGGTGTGCTATATTAATATAGCGGGGCGAAAGCCTATTTCGAGGACATCCCAGCCGGGTGAAGTTAAAACAGGTAGTGTACTGATGGAGAAGCCGTTTATTTCCCTGATCGTATATTTGTTCATTTTGGATCCCAATCCTGGAGAGTAAAGCTCGGATCTGAGATTCCATTATAACTGATATCTCTGAACTTATGGACATGTCATTTAGGTTTTTTATGCAAGATTTTCTATATTTGGACTCCAACATCGAGAATGAGTTCTGAGGGATTACTAAATATAGTGTCTCAAGCTCTCAGCTAACAAGCACACCACGGAAGACTGGAAAGGTAGTATTATCTTTAGTTTTCCTTGTAAGATATCTCACTGCATTTTAGGTAACTATGTATTCCATCCGTTCCAAATTAGTTGACGCAGGCCAATCTCCAACCGGCCGTCTAAGCTCTTAAAGATAGGTTGATGAAAAAAAAGTGGTATTCTTTTCTTCAAATTTATTTCTATCAACTGGAACATTCGGTTCTCCAGAGGTATGCTCGTGAAGATTCTTAATAAGTTATCATCTTTAAACGACGTACTGTTGTTTTTATAGTTTGTGTGATATAGGTCAAAGTTTTTCTTGTGTCCCTTCTTACTATTTTTTCTTTCTTTTGAGCACTCTTATTGTATAATAATATAAGTATGGGAGTGGTGTTTTGGAACATGGAAGCATATGCTCCCTCTATTTTGAAATGCATCTTACACATATTTTGAATTTCAAAAAAATTAAACCCAAAATTTCGTATGTAAATCTTCTCGTGCTACACGCTTAGAAAGTTGTTTCATGAAAAATCGACTTATCATGTGACGTGTGTAAAAAAGAGAAAATTCAGTGCTAAAAATAATGCTTTTCACAAGATAAGTTTCTCTTTTTTATATAGACCACAAAAAATATTAATTTTCCGTGAAACTTGACGAACGAACATATATTATGAAGATGTACATGCAAAAAATTTTGTTAAAATTTTTCGATATTTCGAAATATGATTTTTTTGTAGAGGGTGTATACGCACCCGGGAGCCGAATTGAATTAAACTCGTAGGCAATCTGTAGTTGTACACTACCAGTGTAGCTATTATAAGAGGAATTAAGTAAATGATACTTTGTTACATGTGCTTCCATATTGATGAGCGTTTCTTTCACCTATAATCCATGGCGGATCTACATGGAGCCATGGGGTTACACTGCATACCAGGTATAATTTTTTTCTTCACAAAACAACATTTTTTTCACCACATATGCACCCTAAAAATTGGGTTTTCTCTGTTTTTGCACCTGTAGGCACCTGGTGCTATATTCTCTAACCCTGCCACTGTCTATACTAGATCGTATAAGGTGAAGGGAAATATTCAGCTTCAGGCACTCGAAGCCCATGGGACATTTGTTGGTTTATATTCTCAATTGTGTTTTGTTGCTCCTTGCAATGAGAACCCATCAGCGGCATGTTAGAAAATAAACGACACCTATCTTTAAGTCGGTCAGTACCCTTATGAATCCAACTGATTGTTGGACATTTTCACGTGGAATTTATTCAAGTACTATAATGGTGCACTGGTTATAACTTATCCTGAATTCTTGTCATTTATGATACTACTAAATAGAAATGGTGTATGGCGTTGATTGGGAAAAATACATATAATGAGATCCTAGATCTCCAAGGTATATGTGTTCAACAACTTTCCTTGAATTGTGTAGATCATGTTCTAAGCGACCTGCAGTTTTACGTTTCAAAGCTATGTAAGGAATATATTGTTCCATCAGATGTTAGATTGAAAATATGCAAGCCACTTCAAAGACTGGCACGGAAGAGTTGAGATGTTGGGCATTTTTAAGTTTCTGTTACTATGAACAAACTGTATTTATATTTATATATTTTACAAACAACTTTAGTCATTTGACCTTAGAATTTTCTCTTTTAGGTTATTACTTCCTGATTAGATTATCTCTCATTTGAAAAGGAAAGCTTCCTTGAAACACCTTTTCCCATCATATTTTTTCTTTCTCATGGTTTATCTTTCAGATAGGTTGAGCTTTCTTGAGCTAATTGTATGTAGTGTAGTCTATAAGAAAATCAGTTATTCACTTGTATTTTTTCAAAGAACCGCATAGATTACCCCTGCCAGAAAATGAAAATTATGAAGGATTTCATTCATCCTTGCAATATCAGTAGATGGGTCTGCATGGGTGAACAAGTTTAGGGGTTTGAGGAGTTGCAAACCCATCAGCTCAGTCTATATGTTTTCTTTTACACTGGAAAATGATCTCATCCTTTGAGTAAGAAAAAGGATTTAATCTTCCATCTGATATAAATCCTTTCCTGTTGGCCTAGGTTGTGTTGAGATTTATGTGAGAAAATCCAACTTACAAGTGTCCATTTCCCATTTTTGTCCTATTGTTGTTTGTGTTTACTTTCTTCTTTTTGCAAATCTAGCAAGAAACGAACTTGATCTTTTCACAATAGAGCCATGTTCTGGGGAATCTACTCCTGAGTTTACTCTTTTCTAAAACAATTATGTTGGGTTGGTCAGGTGTACATTGCCCTGCAAACAATTGAGAGAACAAACTCAACAAGGCAATCGAGAAGATTAAAAAAAAAAGGCCGTAGAGCACCTGAATGGCCTGAATTCAACCATCTGAGCATTTTTTTTAGCAATAATAAGGTCACGCCGAGATGACATGAAATCTTGTGTGGCCAACTGGGGCATGTCGAAGGTTCTATCAATGAGGCCGAAAAGCGGTAGTAGTACACCAATTTTGTGAGATATCATAGCATCCTTGGTTTTTAACATTAAACACAGGGAGAATTGTATCTAGCATTGGTATCACTATGTGGAACCGGTATTTGTAAAATCATATTTTTCTCATGGGATCCTCATCACTCACACCCTCTAAATTATTTTTGCAGTCTGACAACGTTTTCTAAGATTCTTTCACAATATAGACGGGCGCAGCAACGCGCGCGTTAATGATCTAGTTTCATTCATATTTCACGTTTACTCCCACAGATCAAACTATATTGTGCGCGGGATACAATGCTCATTCTTGTCACTGACGACCACGATTCACATCTCCACATCAGTCTTCTGCCACATCGATCACCACACCTGCCGTTTAGTTGACATCTCAAAATTGGTTGAATGAATAAATAAAACTGAACTTTCGTGATGTTTGTTCATAGAAGATATTTGGATGAAAATATATGATTGTTTTGTGTACATTTTAGCATTTTTGCGTACTACAGTTTGACACAATTTTTTAGTATATTTTGGACTGACATTTTTAATTTATGTGTACTGTATCTTTACATCGATTTGTACTGCATTTTGTGAGAGGGTAAGTATAATGCATATCTGGAGTCAATACTACTCTCTGCGTTCAACTTTGTGGGGCGTATCTAGTCGCTTACGACAATACTACTCTCTGCGTTCAACTTTGTGGGGCGTATCTAGTCGAGCGCTTTTTTACAGAGAGGTAGAGAGGGCATTATTTTCGAGCCAGATTACTGCATATTTAGTATATATATCTACTATATTTATAAAGCAAGGCTTCTACATTTCCTGAGCCAGTATAATGCATTTTTGGGCGTAGTACGTATACTATATCTATTTATCCTTCCTATTGTATCATTGACTCGTAGTACATGTTGGAGCCATTGTAGTGCACTGTTGGATCTACTCTGTCGCACTTCCAAGTTTTTCTAGTGCGCATTTGCTAGTTATATCAAGTAAGAAAAACTTGCAAAAAAGTAGGGGAAAATGGTTGTATGAAAAAGAAGAAACAAAGAAAAGAAAGAGGAAACTACTGGATCGAGTATTATTAAGCACTCGTGTGCTTACTCTGACGAGTAGATTATTATTACAAGTTTAACAGTGATTGAAATTTTTATAACCATCCATCCACCCCAATCTGATGGTTATAAATAGACGGAACCAAACTGACGGAACCAAAAGTGTGGAAGCGGAACCAAAATTCGTGGGACCGGAACCTCTAAACTATTTTCTGAAAATAACAGAAAACGAACGTCCTTTTAAACGGTCGAAATATCTTATGATATGTCACGTATTCTTAAAGTCACCCGACTGAGCAACAGTAATCTCACTCATCCTCTCCCGCGCTCGTCCTCCCGCCCGACATCCCCACCTTGAGCATCCGTCCCGCAGCCGGCCGGTGCCCAGGACCTTAGAGCATCCCCACTCGTTGGCGCTCCCCACGCCCAAATCCGGCGAAATTTTCGTCCGGATTGGAGAAAGATTTGGCGTGGGGAGGAGTAGTTTCCAGTCGTGTGCTCCCCAAGCGGCGTTTCTCGGGGAAAAAGAGGATGGCTCGGGGAATCCGGACGAAAGAGGAGACACGTGGGCGTGGGCGGTTGGTTTAGCTTCATCCGGAGTCCCCGGGAGACCCCCGGGAAACCGAGGATGGCATGGGGAGTTCGGACGAAAATAGGCTCAAATCCGGACCAAAACGAGGAACCAGGGGCCTGACTGGGCCGTTTTTCGCCGTCCGGATGAAAAAAAGTGGCCGTGGGGGGCTCTGTGGGGAGACGAGTGGAGATGCTCTTATGACTGAACTGCCTAATTCACTATGTAAATTCCTGAAGAATCACAGTACAATCTCCACGCCGCATGGTCGAATCCGCTCGATCAGGAGTTCGGGACACCTGAGTCTAATCAATGGAGTATATTGCCAACTCTAATCAGAACTAGTACGAATTGTGATCACTTGGAACTGCTACGTAAATTTTGGGAGAAGCATAGCACAATTGGCATGCCGCTGCTGTTGGTGCTCCTGCTTGTTGCCTGCGGCGGCGATGGCGCAACAGTGTTCTCTGGGTACACGTTCAAGGGGCAGGCCGAGGCCGAGGCTTTCGATCGAGGACGAGCTGCTACGACATGTGTGTGGGCATGGTGAGTCTTATACCTTGATGTAGACATTCTCAGCGGGCGTGTGTCTCCTCCTTCGTGATGATCTTACCCCCGTGTTGGAGAATCGGAGCATACTCCACATGAACCTTGCTGCCACCCTGGCCACGGTCCTCATCCCGCCATCGACATCACCGTGGAAAATCCTGAATTAACCGCACAGTTAATGCTGCCAAAATTACAGTAAAATCTATCAGATACCCTGCACAGCTGAAATGTATCAACACCAGGTATTAAAGAAACTGCACAAAGCACACTTTCAGGATCATTTAGCAGTACGTGTTTCGATATTAATTTATTCATATTCACGTCACAAAGAGCCAAGGACCAATCCTAGACTGCTAAGAATTAGTTGATAGCTTCATCCTCAAAAAAAATACAATCAGACTTGGAAATTAAAGTAAATGGCCTCAGCAAACTGAACGAGTGAATTTATAAACTTTTTATTAGTAATGCAGATAGGATGATGTAGCAGTACTGTATAAATTTCCTATAGAGATAATTTGAACTGTATAAATTTCCTATAGCCAACTAAATGAAGCTTGACATATTTTTAATAATTTCAATTGACTGTAAAGATCCATGAACGTTCACAAGTGTAAAACTCAATTTATTCACTGTAGCCACATTTCTTCAAGAAACTACCTTTAATTAGGGTACGAAATATTCACTTGCAGTTCAAGCAACTGCAATGCAACACCAGCTACTACTACTACCAGTTCAGTTTTCAGTGGCACATCCATAAAAATACTACATACCAAAATGTAGGAGAAAGGGTGTGCAGGAACTAGTTTTCACGCCACCGTAGCAAACCAGCCCTCTTTCTTCCTCCTCCAGGCGACATGGACATCCATCTTTCTCGTCATCCTTGCGCCTTTGATCAGCTCGAAGACGCAGACGCCACCCTCACGTAGCCTGTTGTCTCCAACGATTTGGTCCAGCGTTGGCACCTGAAGCCTCTGATGTTGCTGTAATGGTGGTACCTGACACACCGCATATCTTCTCTGCTCGGCCTGAATAGAAGCACGTCATGAGTCCTCCTCTGACCTGCAGCAAATTCAGTGGGGATGATCTGGAGAAACATTGATTTCGTTAGCACTACAGAAAGTAAATTTGATGGAAACTCTTGATGGTTAGAAAATCAAAAGTGCTCAGCTAGGTGCAAATTAATCGTGGTCATGCATTGATTATAACACAAACAGGTGTGGTCTGATCTATCTATTATCTATTATATACTAAAAGCACAATACATGGTTTTTAAATAGAGACGTCACGTTAAGCCACATCATTCTAATTATTTTGTCAGTTAGATCTAAAATTTACGGCTAGGATTTTACGTTTTTACGTAACACGTACATGCACGTATTGTTTTAGATGTACCAAACTGTCACGTTAGTGGACCCACACATTTGTTATAGGTAGGAAAAACATAATTAATTTATTATTATATCTAACGTAAAAAGGCAGTCTTTTAAGAAAAGTTACATACCCGTTTTGATTCACGCGTGGAATGATTCTGAACATGGTGTAGTGACATGAAAATAAAAAGACTCGCGTGAATATGAAGCGATTTGCTTCCATCTTATCTCAAACATAAAAAGAAGAGATTTGCCTCTACACGATAGGTGCAGTATATAGTATCAACTAAGCGGAGTCCCACGGTTGTACGTTAGATATGGATTAGAAAAAGAGATTTTAATAATTTTCAAAGATCGCGATGCACACAGCTTTAGCATTAATACTTGATCCTATTCACCGCCTTTACAAAATAATATTTCTGCCACCATGCAAATAAAAAATTCATCGATACGTGCCACCGGCTGCCGGAAAACATGTTCCATACGAGTCACTTTTTTTTTAAGAAACATAGTACAAACACAGACGCTCATATACACACCTCTATGAGCACCTTCGAAAGACTGAGCCGACGGATTAGATCATGAAATTGACGAAGTCACCACATATGCGCCTCGCTGTCGACGGGAACGTCGCCTTCCACTAAATAAATATTTCGTCTTTATGAGACACACATATGTTAAACCTGTGGTTTGAACTCTGGTGGGCTGGTGGTACAACCACCCTCCTAACCACCCAACCTTAGGTTGGTTCTGAGACGAGTCACTCATTTATTAAGGAAAGCTACATAAGTTGATCGGCCTCATCATTAGACTTATTTTTAACATTAGGCATATAATTTATGGCTATAATTTTGGAAAATTGTGATATGAGCGTGCACGAGTCTAAATTGATTCTATGGAGGAAGCTATCTAGATCACGTACATGAAAAAATTCCCAAAATTAAACGAAATAGAGTAGTTTAAAAAAAAAATTCAACGCTAGAATTCCCACGAAAGCTTCCATCTAAAATAAGGAAATCGTCTCCCCTCTCATTTCTTCACACGCCATACTCTCCGCAGTTGAGTTCCCACGAAAGAAATAATACGACCTCCCTTTCATGTCCCCTCACATATCCATGTTGCCAGCGTTGACCTCGCCTACCCTCAGCCGGCCAGTTGGTTGACTCCGATGATTTTAATCCATGTAATTGCATATTGGCAGCCTAATGTTAAACCCTATAACAAGGATCTAAGTATAATATCGATTGAAGACTCACCGTTTGTTCAGTAGACTTACGTGCATGCACACTGCCCAGAGGCAAGGGTTTGGCCCTGGCATATGTATCTTTCTTATTGATTAGTTGATCTCTTTTTATTGGTCTAGCGCTATAGATCCCAATTTACGTGCCATAGCTATCCATTGGTGCCAACTTAATCGTTCCACCATCATCCATCATTGTTGTTGCTGATAGTTTTATCATGTGATCCCTTCACCCCCATCTTGGTGCTTTGGAGATGAGGTAGGACCGCTGCATGCTCTGGCGATGATGTTGTGTTGCAAAGATGGATGCTAGCTCATGGCATCGACCTCCTCTGTGCTTCATCATACGACGAGTTTCTGTGCAACCATGGACAATACTAAGCAACTAATGATGCATCGAAGTCCAAACAAAGTAATATATAAATGTTAATAAACCAATTTATGTGCCATAGCTATCCATTGGTGCCAACGTAATCGTTCTATGTTTCCGAGCATCATCCATCATTGTTGTTGATGATAGTTTCATCATGTGATCCCTTCACCCCCATCTTAGTGCTTTGGAGATGAGGTCGCGCTGCATGCGCTGGCGATGATGTTGTGTTGCAAAGATGGCTGCTAGCTCATGTCATCGACCTCCTCTCTGCTTCATCATACGACGAGCTTCTGTGCCACCATGGACAATATTGAGCAACTAATGATGCATCAAAGTCCAAACAAAGAAATACATAAATGTTAATGAAACATACATATTTGTCCATATCTTTTCCGGTCAAGACTAGGATAACAGCTTTGTGCCTTATGTCCATTTAATGCTAACGATATATGTGTGACTTTAATTGTGTGCCACGAGCTTGTGCAACAAAGAGTTAATTCGGGTTCTCTTATGTTCTATACCAACAAGAAAACTCACCTTTAGAGATATGGAATGAATAGAACGCGAGCATTTTTTTTAAAAAAAACTTAGAATCTAGGCCCTACATTTCTGTAACATCACATGTTTGTAATAAAGTGATAACTTGCACTCATGAGCATAACATTCATTTAATTTAACTCTAAATGGAATTATTGAAATTATTTAAGAAGTTAGATGTATAATTAGTGGCTGAAATTAGAAGATGAAAATTTACATACAATATTAGTTATGTACAAACACGACAAAGAAGTAACACAGATAAACCAATATGTGGCGAGTAAAGACATGGACGAAGCTAACCAAAAGGTGATTGGACAAGCCTGTAAGAAAAGCTAATTAGTCATTAGAATAAAAAGCTAATCGATGATAGAAAAACTCAAAAAATGATGAGCCCTAAAAGAAGTATAGCATAACACAAGCATTAAATTAAAAAAACTGGCATTACCTATATATGACAGTTAAAGAAACAGTCTACACCAGCTCCATCGAACCTGGTGCTGTTAAAGTAGGGCGTGATAGGACGGAAATTCATTTTGGCTCATAGGTGTAGATGCATCTATTACTGAAAAACATATTTCAAAATGTCTAAAAATCGCCTTGTCCATGATAGGACATGAAGAATAGAATGGATGGTGCACATAAGAATATGTGAATATGATTTTCTTTTGGTTGGATCTAGAATATCTAATATGAAGTTTTTGGTTGAATCTTGAACGTGAACAGTCAGAATAAATAGTATACCCTTAAATCGGGAGTACACCTATAGATTTTTCAAATATATAAATATATTCCAACTCATTAAGTGCTTAAAGTGATGCTGAATTCAGGGTTGTTTTCTCAAACCATACTTACAGCATCCGCAAACTGGTTATTCTGGTACACACCCTTATATGTAAATATGTATAATGTACATGTGAATTAAAATCTACGTGTAAGTAACAAATCATAGAAATTGGATCTTCATAACTTAATCTACGTGTAAGTATTGATGGGTTGGAAACTTTGCATTTTTTATTTTACTTTTTTTTTTCAAAACATCAGAAGTTGCCATCCATCCGTGGATCCAAGATCGGGAAGCCCAGATCACGTTGCACTGTGGGAACATAATCCATATATTTTCTAATTTTTAATATCACCGCATACAAAAGACACATATAGTCAATGATATATTGTTTTCTTATGATAACAAATAATTTTCCCACAAATTACAAATGGTTAAAGATGTCTTCGGCACAAATGATATTTTGTTAATACTATTTAAGGTGAATATAGAACCATACTAATTCAAATATCATATATAAGTGGCGATACATACATAATAGACAATTTTTTCGGCAGTCCTCACAATGCGAGGGCCACCTTGCTAGTTCGAAAAAAAAACAGTTGAAACTGACCAGAAAGTTGTTCCTCTGTTGGAGATGTTTAATGTAATCTGCAACTTTCAGGAATGCTGCACTGCATTGCCCAGTTGGGTCCTAGCCAACCCGATAAATTCTCGTTTTTCATCGTCATTTTGCTGATAAACAACCCTCAGCCTGGTGATTCAGCTGCTGCTCCTTGGTGATTCAGGAACCTCTTTCCATGTGAAGAAATATCAGTGTGGACATGAACACTATGGTATACTGGAACTACCAAGAAAAAAGATACATTTTGATTTGAAAAAACAAAAAATCTGATGATGCAGTTACAGGTGTATGTTTTAGCTAACTAGACAGTTAGGAGATCATGTATCAGACACGCTAGGCTACTTACTTTGCTATTTTTCTCAATTTATTTATACAATCAGGAGCATACGAACTTGGGTTCAGATCTGGTTTTTCAGTACATTGCTCATTAGCTACTGCTTGTACTTGAAAGTTGAAAGACATGACTTCCATCCTTCATCTCTTAAATGCTGTTCCATGAATGGGGAATCAAAATGTTAAAGAGATGCAACAAGTTCAGATAAGCACCCAAAAGAAAGCAGAGCGCATGATTACATACGTGCTCGCGTACGTAGATACTAAGTACCTCCTCTGCTCGACAGCTTCGTTCCCAGCTATTTCATCAATCATCACCCAACCGCCAACCCATACGTGCTCGCGTACATAGATATACTGTACTAATCGAACGGCAGTATGTACAACGTTATGTAGCCACGCTCCTTCTTTCCTACTTGTTCAGATGTTGTCATTCACACAGCTTGTACAACAATGGAATATGCATGCAGGCGATCTGGTCACCATGTAAAGCAGATGATAATTAATACATATGCAAGAATCGGAATCAGGAAGGCCTCGTGAATCTCATTCTACTTGTGAACAACTAAACAAACAAACCATACAATACAAACCAATGATCAGGCAAAAAAAATAGAAAAAAGGACGAAAATGGGCAAAGCTCTAACAAAAGGTCGTCATCGCCGGGAGAGGAGGGAAATGCACAACTATTTACACCTCTTCTTCGTCTTCGTCATACGCATGCAAAGGCTCACCATGGTCAGTGGGAGTAGGAGCTGGGCTCCTCGCCGCTGTACACCGTCTCGCTGGAGTTGAACACCGGCTTCTCCTCCTCCCACTTGACAATCTCCCTGCCGTAGCGGATCGCCGAGCAGACCGACTCCTGGTCCAGGGCATTCACGTAGGACACATACAGCTTCCGCTCCGTGAGAGAGTGGAACAGCCGCTTGAACTTCGTGCCAATGTAGTGCGCAGCCATCTGCGCCAGCGTCGCACCAGTGTTGCTGCTGCTGCGTGTGCTTCTGCTGCTGCTTCCATTGATCAGATTGCGGCTTACCAGTGGGGTGAATTCACTGAACCAGTCACATGCGGTTAGTGGGGACTTGCCAATCTTCTGCTCTAGGAGATCAAACTTGGTCAGGAGTAGGAGGAAATCCATCTGTTCGAATGTTGGGTGAAGGGCGAGGCTCTCGAATAGCTGCCTGCTCTCTACCATCTTGTTGACAATGGTTCCATTCACATCCTCGTGGTACTCATCATAATCGCTAACCGCAACACAGAATATGACAAGCCTGACATCATCGAACATCTGCAGCCATTTGCTGTTCTCCCGCAATCCTTTATTGCTTATTCTGATCAGCTGGTATCTGAGAACAACAGATAATTTCATTGTGGGTATTGCTATAACAGTCCGTAAAGATATTATAGGCATCAAACCAAGAACATAAATACATGGTGTTTTAGGCGGAAGAAGATACAAAATGCACATGCGTGTTTTCACTCTCCTGAGACGGTTATCAAAATACCATGCAAATCACCTCATGAGATCATACACATACATCAAGAACTCACACATATGCTCTTTGTTGTTACCTAATTAAGTAATAATGGTAATACTGAAATATTGAAACCTATGAAAAAACTGCACATAGCACAAGTAAATATCATATAAGTTCAGCCTTTTGTGAGAAGACCAACCTTAACATTGTGTCCTGTGGATCAGGCTCATCAACCCGCACATCCAAAGCCAGCTGTGGGAAAGAGATATCTGTAGATGCTAATCCATCTGATGATGTTATTCCATCAGCGTAGAGGATATCCATATCAGAGAGCTCATATTCTGTTCGAGAAATATCAACCACCTGATAATTTCAAACGCCACAAGGTTGAAGAGTGAATAACCACAATTGCATGACTCAGTCACTACTACAGAGGTCCCCCTCTAATATGAAACAGGAGTGGACACGAAACATCAAACCATGTTAACAAACAAAAACAATCGATAGAGCAAAAATAGTACCCTGTCAAGGAAGTAACTGGCAGCAGACGGAAGGAACGGCAGTTCACTTCTTCGTCTATATGTAGCTTGAATAGCAGGATCTTTCCATAGTTCCTCAACCAGTGGTGCATATTCACGACTAGCTGCAGGAAAAATGTCTTCAAGATTACCTATCGCCATGGCTTTCAGGATCCAATCAGAGAATGCTTTCAAACGCGGAACAATGGAGTACTCAGTAACTTCAGCACAGAACTCCGATCCAGAATGCCCTGTGAAAACAAGCGGATGTCAGTTCTAGCAAAATGTAGGAGTCTTTCACTTGGTTCATTTGCTTTACGAACATAAATAATGAGAAACCCTTCAATACTAAGAGTCTAAGATTATGTGTTCAGTTGAAAAAAAAAAGACTATTATGCAGCAGAACAAATGGTGGATAGATCATACCAGAGCTAGAAGGATCGTCTTTGTTGATTTTTCTTCTATCAGCTAAAACTTCCTCTTCAAATCGTTCACGGCCTTCAAGAAGTGTACCAACGTAGCGATATATGTTACTTTGTATGATAAGTTTGAGATCTTCACACTCATCCATCGAAAATGGTTTGCTCTTGTATGAGAATTTAGCCTGAGATTTGATAGATTCAGAATTAATTGCTAGCCTATAATCCCACATTAATATTGAGAATGGCATTTGGCACTGCAGAATATTTAGTCATTGCATATATGGAATGTAAACCTTTATTCAAATGTTCCAATGTGAACACTGGTAACTGGAAGGTGAACTTAATGCAGCTGGTAAACTCATCTGTTCATTAACTGGAAGGTGAACTTAATGCAGCTGGTAAACTCATCTGTTCATTAACATCGGCATAATAGACGTCAATAGATATCCGTACCTGTTTCAGTATGGTGCTGGTTCCTGATCCAACCAACAAAAGCTTCTGGATCGTCCTTTGCTCCAAGTACTCAGGTCGATTTCCCGAACTAGCAGGCTCTACACCACATTGATTAGCCGCTTTGTTTGGAGTTGGCAATGACAGGACTGGACTAAGCAGCTTCACTATGGGCTGGTGAAAAAAGCAAATAATGTAACTTATGTCAGATTTCTCATAACGAAATACAGGTCATCTAAGAAAGATGAATTCCAGAACTACCTTATCCCAAATCCTCCCTTTCACAGTTTTTTGGCCTTCCTCTTGGTAAGTCCCATCAGCATTCAGCCAAAAGTGAGGTTTTCCAGCACATTGAACTCCTGCCAACTGAAACCAGAGAGATAGGTAAGTAAAATGCAACTCAGGAATCTCAAAATTAGGTAGGAGTATATCAATTCCAAACCTTAAGCATTTGCAGCTCAGATTTTGTAATCTCACGTCCATTTACCAAGATTCCGGTGTTCCCATTGCTCGCCTTTTCATCTAAATTACCTCCCACACTTAGATTTGGGCTTATTATGCAATGGGGCTTGTGTCCCTCCTGGAACATTATCCAAGAAATTTTTTAAAAGTAGAGTTGTGGATGATATATATCATTGACATTTATATGAAGTAAGCAAAAAATCATTTTAAAAATGAAATTCTCAAATAGCATCTGCTGAATAAAAGCATGACAATTTCTAACTTCACCTTCTCCAAAATAACAAGTCAGCATAAGCTATGGCACCAAGACACCGCACACGTCAACACTATTACTATGTACAATGCTGTACTACCTCTGTCCATAAAGGATGCCATAAGGTTGTCTAAATTTGGATGCATCTAGACACACTTTCGTGTATAAATAAATTTGAATTTAGACAAATCTCCGACATCCCTTTATGGATGGAAGGAGTAGTAGTTTATAAACCTGCTATCATGTTTCTATGTACTGTTGTACACCAATCATGTGTCAGCCTTGGCGTGCAACTGTGTACCATTCTAAACTAGAATAAGAGAAGTAGGCACAATACCAGCTACCACGATTCTTAGGACTTTCATAATTCATTCAAACAATGATAAGATATCATGATTCTACTTACTCATCAAACAAAGCCCATCAATATTCAAAGTAGTCAACTAAACATCGACAATATCAAAGTTCAGCAGCAATATCCCTCCACACTCTTTCTTTCATGACTCCCACCAAGAATAATTAAATATGCAATCTCATGATTTTCATCCAATAAGACATATATGGCTATTTCATATCGGGTAACTACCCTAAAGAAGTAATACTTCACTATCAGATTGCGCATTGACAAGGTCAACAAGCCCAGTGCCAACGACCTATTTTCCACCTTTATAATAACCAAAAGAGCTATATCCAAGCAATCAGCAGAATATTCCAAACTACACCAGATGTCCTTTTATAAGTTAGCGGAGGGCCGCGTCACGAGGATAAAAGTTTTGAACTTCTTACAGGAGATCTGGTGTAATTTAGAAAATTATGTTGAATGAGTAGATGTACTAGCATTTATGGATATGAAAAGATGGAACATAGATCATCGTTGGCTCGTTGCCCTTGTTAATCAAAGCTTTATCCTTCCAGTCTATTGGTAACACTGGTATCTCGTGTCTCTTGCACTTCCTTTCTTCCATTCTCACCTACAATAATCCACCCTAGCATGGATCTCCGATAAGGACGCTGACACCGCGTGATGCCAGCAAGGTTGCAGCGGCGAGCCGTGGCCGACAGCCATCCCCACCACAACTGGCTCGGGAGGTCTCCCTGGAGGTTAGGGGATGAAACAGGCAAGTGTCTACGGTTTTCTTCTTGATTTATTTCTCAATTGTTTGGGGACAATGTTCTCCAAGATGAGTAGAAGTTGGTTTGTGAGAGGTTGAAAGTTGTAAGTTTTAAATGATGAATTTGAAAGTTGGTGTGTTTGTGAGTTGAAACTCAGATTCAAGACCAAATTGGGCATCTGATTTGAGTTTCTTTTTCCTATTTGAAAGCTCTACGGCATGTCTGATTTGAGTTATTTATTACAATAACCATTGTTGATTTTTTTTAGCCAATGTTGGCCAGCTTGTGGGCAAGGAAAGGCGCAACAAAAATTCGGCTAGCTAAAATTTTGGTAGGGCAGTCTTGGGCAAAAACCGAACACACCCCTGGGCCCTGGTTAGAGGGTGGTGTTCACTAGTTGGAAACCAGGGTCCAAAGTTATGGAATGGAGGTTAGACGTATTCATGGTTGAAATAAAGATAGCAGGTAAATGTGCATGGGCAGAATCCCTGGAGATTTTTGGATAAAGCCTAGAAGAGGTGAAGGCAGATGGTGGGCACGAATAAATAATGGAGATATAAGCAAAACTACTAGTATCTATAATTGACTAAGAATAGTCACAATGCATAGTATCATGTACTAGTATCATAGTCTTCTTATACTAATTGATTTGTAGAATCTCGATTCACAATGTTATTATGTTCACAATGTTCACCTATTTGAAAGCTCTAGGGCATGTTTGGATTGTGAGTTTGTGACCAAGGTGTGTGCCCTGCCAATGTTGCCAAGTTTTCGGCATGGCAATGCTCCACTCCCAAGTCCCAACTCTACTTCTCTTTTTTTCTTTTTGCCAATGTTGGCCAACTTGTGGGTAAGGCAAAGGCTGAACCAATAGTTTGGCTAGCCTAATTTTGGTAGGGTAATCTCGGGCAAAAACCAAACACAGCCCTAGTTTATCTGGTTGGAGGGCGGTGTTCATTAGTTGGAAATGAGCGTCTGGAGGTTGGACATAGTATTCGTGGTTGAAATAAAGATGAATGTGAAATAGCAAGCGGTTAGTGGTCACACCAAACTACAGGGTGCAACAGAGTCATCTAATACAGTGTCCTAAAATCTCGGACCAGACCAGACCGGTAACCAAACGACGAACATCTGACGTACCTTGCCCCAGAAGCCGGAGACCTTGTCGTACCAGTAGAACCCGGGCCGGAGCCTGGCCGGAGGGCAGGGGCACCCCTGCAGCGCCGCGAGCTCCTCGGGCACCAACTTCGCCCCGTTGACGTACACGTCCTCGGGCCGCAGCTGGTTGGCGGCGCACCCGCGCTCGCTCCGCATGACGAGGTCCACCTCGGCGGCGCTGAGCAGGCGGCGCAGCACGCGCGAGCCGCGGCCGAGCGCGCCCCGCCGCGCCTCGGCGACCGGCCGGCCGATGCAGGGCAGGCACTTGCGGCCCTCCGGCATGGACCCCATCGCCCGCAGCACGCAGGAAGAGCAGTACCGCGCGCCGCACGCCAGGCACGACTCCGTGCCCCCCCAGATGCCGCCGCGCTTCCCGCACCGGTAGCAGCCGGAGCGGGGGTTGGGGGCGGAGTGGGCCGGGGAGAGGGGGGCGCTGGACCGGGCGGCGGCGGCGGTGGTGGGGCGGGGCAGGGGGGAGGAGGGGGCTTCGTCGTCGGAGGAGGAGGCGGCGGAGGAGGAGGAGGACTGGAGGAGGGAGCCGCTGGTCTCGGCGAAGGAGGCTGTGGGCTGGTGTGGAACGGACGGCGTCCCCGCATCTTCCTCGTCGTCGGAGGGGGCGGCGTCGGAGGGGGAGGAGGGGAGCTCGGCGGAGTGGTGCGCGGCGGCGTGGTGGTTCTCGATGACGGAGGTGGGGGAGTCGGCGACGGCCCCCGCGGGGCCCCCGGAGGAGCGAGGAGGCGCCGCCTGCTGGATGGCGGAGCATAGGGAGGAGGGGGTGAGGGGGCGCACGACGGGGAGCGGGTCGTCGGAGGGGTCGGAGGAGTCGGAGGAGAGGGCGGCGAGCGGGATGCGGGAGAGGTCGAGCGGGATGGCGCGCGGGAGGGAGTAGGGGAGCGGCGGGCCGTCGTACTCGGCGGCGAAGGTGTAGTCGTCGGCGGCGACGGCGGAGGCCATGTCGGCGGCGGAGGCGGGGGGCTAGGGTTTGGGGAGGGCCGGCATGGGCATGGGCATGGGGGGGGAGTGAGGCTAGGCTAGGCGTGGGAGGAGGGGAAAGGTGGGAGCTTTTTGGAGCATGCGCGGCGCGAGGGAAGGAGACGAAGGCGTCGCGGGGAAGGAAGACTGCTTTCGTCGTGCGCCCAGTCCACCGTGGACCGTCACGATAGGCGTAGCTGCTTGGATTGTGATAGCGTTACTGATGATAGGGCTCTCCGTTGTTTTCTACCCTTCCTTGTACCGAAGGATGAGCGTACACGGCAGAACCGAAATGGGATGACACGTTTCGGATGCGTGGATGAGACGATGCCCTCATCGCCCTTCCTTTCTCAGCTTTGAGTGAGTAAAACTGTGAGTGGTGATTTTGGCATTGTGCTACAATGATAAACTCCGCTTTTATTCATTCTACTACTACCTCTGATCGCTTTTAGTTGACGTTGCTCCATGCCTAACTACGTGTATGTGGTGAGCTAACCCACGTGGATCAAAATCGTTCGGAGGGAGTATTTCAGTATTATAGACAAGGAGGTCGTTCAATAACCTCACAATTTCGACGGCTTGGTCTATCCGGAAGCAACGCAATGTGAGGGTTTTTGCAAACAGATCTCAACAACTTCGCACGGATCAGTTGGTTGAGAGCGTCCAAGCTTTGGGGGCTTGGCAGGCTATGCATGAGATGATGGTTGTCCGAATTTTGGCGCCTTGTAAAAAAAAAATTTACTCCATGTATAAAGATTTGGTATGCTTTCGACGTACCCTCCTTGAGAAAATATTTAAGATTTCACGTATGTCTTTTATACCTGTCCAATCCCATGTACTCCCTCTGTCCCGATAAGAATTGCCACATATTTGTCTAAATTTGAATGTATTTATACGCTAAATAATGTCTAAGTACATTTAGATTAAGATAAATTCACGACATTATTTTTGGGGTGGATGGAGTGGTATAAATTACTCCCTCTATTTTTATTTACACTGCGTTTTGGCTTTAGTCAAAGTCAAAATCTCTAAAGTTTGACCAAACATGTAACGAAAAATATCAACATCCGTAATTCAAGTTTTATATAATATAGAAATACATGCCAAGACATTTCTAATAGTACTAGTTTTATGTTTTAGATAGTTGGATCATATGAAACGCAACAATAGTTTACTATGAAAAACCAACATGAACCTTGATATAGTCAAAATATGGTAATCATTAAGCTGAAACTCACACTACAGTTAGTGGTGTGCAGTATCTACCGAGGTTTTTTTTAACAAGAAGAGCCCCGAAGAGCCTGGAAGCTTATATTGATATCCAAACAGTTGAGGTATACAATATTACAAAGGACCCGAAAAGAAAGATAAAGTAAAACATGAGTTCCCAATATATGTGGAGGAGACCTCACTGAAAGATGTAAAAAGCAATTGGGTCCCTCCCTCTCTCCTCTGCCGAGCCAGAGGTCAGCTACACCGCCGTCGAGCACCGCCGCGGGACAAAACCACTTGCTGCAATGTCGACGTTGGGCACGGCCGCTGACCTGAATTAGGCCTCCGATGGAGGTTGATAGGATGTCGGAGCTCACCGGCGTTAACAAACGGCACGCAGCCGTCGAGATGAAGCTCGTCGAAATTGCTTCCAAGCTTCGGAAAAGCCCATACAAATGAACTCTCGCCAACTCCTTCGATGTCGACTAGCCCGCCCTCAATCACGACACTCCTGCCACGACCAATCACTGGTGCCGCACCAAGACACCAGGGAGAGAGAGCCCCTGCTCTTCTCCGGCGCTCCACCACCATCCGTCTGTCTTCCCCACCCCTCACCACCACGGCCGGCCGGTGGGAGGAGTACGCACAGAGTAAAGATGGAGACCAAAGATAGAGAGCAAACCTTGGGCTTATTGACGAAGATCCATGGGGGATGGTCGGGTGCCGCCGTCTCCGACCGCCGGAGCTCCTTGCCGCGCCGCCGCCACCACCATCGGCACCAGATCTTGCCCAGAAGATCTGGAGCTTGACTCCAAGACCACGACATCCTATCGAAGACTCTAAACCTAGCCCTATCTACATCACCGGCGCATCCCCCTCCCCATCTCCGACCGACAGCGCCGCCGGAGAAGGTCGGGTTCAGCCCGGTCTCCTTGTGTCAACGGGCAGAAGAGGGGGTGGGGGCGGAGAGGGAGGACGAAGGGGAGAGCGGTGTTCTTGGGGGCGTATCTAGCGAGGTTAGCTAACCGGTTCTCTATTAGATTAATTATGAAATGCACCTTACATATTAGTCTTTTCTTAATATGTACTGTCGTATTCGTTTCATACCTTTTCAATACATTTAGTCAAATCGGCCGGCTGTTGAATTAATAGTGTAATGTCGCTTTCCCGTTGCATAACGTGAGTCAAGCTTCTCTAGAAAAAAACAAGGGCCAAGCTTTGTGGATGTTCGTATACGAGCATTGACTTTTCAGTGCTTGCCCCTTGACTCCTCCGTTATTATAGCACCAGTTAAAGAGAGTTGGTAAACTACCTCGCTCTTTAGAAGAAAAAAAAGTCGCGGTACGTGAAGATGACTTGTAAGTTTTGAGATTGTGTTGAGAGTGATGTTTTGTCACATGGGAGCGTATGCTGCCTTTGTTTTAAAATACATGTTATATATATTTTGAAATATTAAAAAGATTAAAATAAAAAATTACGCACGTACATCTTCATGTGCTACGGGCTCACAAAGTGGTCTCATGAAAAATCGACTTGTCGTGTATAAAAAAGATAAATTCGGTGCTAAAACAAAGACTTGTCACAAGATGAAATTTTCTCCTTTTTTTTTGACTGTAACTACGGCGGGCGTGAGCCAGCCTGAACAAATATTCAGTCAAGTTGCCTATGAAGCTTTTTAGCCTCTACAAGATAGGTTCAAATGAACCAGAGTACACGGGGGTTACAAGAGAGGAGAAGAAAAAGAAAAACACACACCGACAACACACAAGACCGAGGAGAGAAAAGTGGCCACCCCACAATGCGGGAGCGGTTGGCCGATGAGAATACTCATCGCGACCCAAGCACAGCGATCACAAGGAAGAGTCCCGAGGACACACCAGAGGGACAACCCAGCTCGAGGCTCCATTGGAGTAATCGAACGGCTTTGGTCCGCCGAGACCCAGCAACGACACTGCACCATCGACGTAATCGAAGGGCCACGCGCATCCGAGACCACACTACGCACCGACACCACCTGTGTCGAGGGTGTCGCCGAAAGGTCGCACGTGGCCGAGACGACGCCACGACGCCTGTGTGCCACCAGCTGGAGTCGAAGGGCATCACAAAGCAGAGACACGTCCATTGAGCACTCGCACATGGAGCACCCTTGACACGCCAAAGAGCTCCGACAAGGACCCGACACCGGAGCCCAGCAACCGGCAAGAAGAAGCCACCACCACCACTGCCACGGCTCGCCTCACATCGGAGAGGAGACCACACCCATGGCTGCCATCTGCATCACCATGGGCCACACCAGTACAGACTAAAGCAACGTCCTCCGCCACTGATGACAAGACAGAGGGGCTCAACACCCAGCCACGACGACCCCCCGTGTGGGGAGCGCGTCACCACCATGGCCGCCACTGCGAAACCACGGCACCCGCCAACCCTAGCGGCGAACCGCTGCAGGTTGATGGCTAAGTAAAGAGGAGGCGACCCTCGCAGCCACAACACCAACCAGCAGTGGCCAGCATATACCGCCGCCAAGACGACCGAAAGCCGACCACCACCGGACCGCCAGAATTGGAGAACTCGTCGACCCGAACCGGAAGCGCCACACCATGTGGAGGCAAACCACAACGGAGGCGACAGCTCCGCCCAGCACCATGCTTCGGCGGGGAGCACCGCACAGACATCCCTCCCAAATGCCGGCATAGAGAGGCAGGCCGCTCCAGATCGAGCGCGCCTGGTCTTCAAGGGATCCTCCTAGCATGCCGGCTTGGGAGAAGATAGAGGGTAGCAGCAGGACCTCCAACACCGCCCGACGCGGCCACGCCGGCCGCCACCACGGGCCGCCGCCCGGAACCCACCACCACCCTCTACGGAGGAAGCCGTCGGAAGAGGCACCACGCGCAGCAGCCACGTCGCCCCTTCCGCCGCCGCCAGCCGCAACCGCCGGAGAAGGACGCCGGAGCCGGGCCGCCCAGATCCCGCGCACTGGAGGGCGCCCCGCCGCCACCGCGCCGCCAGGGCTTTGCCCGACGACGCCCACCGGTGGCGGCGAGGGCGGGGGAGACGGGGAGGCCGGCCTCTCGCCGGATCTGGGGCGCCCCGGTGCAGCTCGGCTCAGTCGCACGGGGACGGGAGCGGGCGTCTCTAATGTCAGATTCTCATTTTCTCCTTTTCACGTGGACTCCTCAAAAAATACTATTTCTTCGTGAAACTTGATGAACACACATATATTATATTACGGAGATGTACACGTAATTCTTTTGTCAAAACTTTCTAACACTTGAAAACATGTTTTTACGGTAGAGGGATCCGGAAGCCGAACTGAGTTTCTGATTGATTGTGTTGCCGCTCTGGTGGCACAAGCTATAAACTGAAGATCTCGTAACGGAACCACGGACGCATTGTGCTTTATAGAGCTGTTTTTTTTTTTTTTTTTGTGAAGCATCGACGACTCGTGTGGAATTTCAGTTATTTGGTGCAGCTGTACTTGAAATCGCGAACATGGGGAATTGAATATTGTTTCCGAAAATTTTGTCGGTAAACTAATGTAGGCAGGCGATCCAGTGGTTGTTAAAATGTAGTGGAGCGTACTCGTATTCGAAAGGAATACAGAATGACTCGTAGTCCATGCCGTGCACCGTGCCCGGCCTGTCACGTGTAGTACTCTATCTTTTCTCTCGCTTTCGCTTTCCAGCCGCGACCCAGATTGATTTTAAAACCCGAAACCCCGGCGTGAAACGGTCCCCAGCAGCTAAGCTGCCCCATGGACCGCGCCCACCCAGGCGGACGGGACTGTGCGTGTCTACGCTGGCTGTGGACTGGATTGACCGCGGGCCCCGCACGCGGCGAATCTGCCCCGTGGGCCCCGCGGGAGGACTGGCCAGACCGGTCCTCACCGTCACCCTGACCCGACCAGGCCCGCGTGGCTCGCCTGGTGCTACCCGGCGGCACGGACAATGACACGTGGGACCACGTCGTGGAGGCAGGTGGGCCAACGGGATATTTGTGGGGATTGTTTTCTTCGCAGCGGCAGCGAAATGATTCGCGCTGGGATCGGCCGTACTCACGAAAGATTGCAAGGACTACGGAATGGATTCTCGCTCGATGCTGCTGGTGGGCCCTGGGCTGGGAACGGGCCTGGGCTGCTACAACCCGGGCTGCGTCTCGCAACTCAATCATGTGGGAACCCCGATTTGAGGTTCCACGTGTGCGAACTATTTTCTTTTAAGAAGAAACGTGTGCTACATATTTTTTTTCACGTTGGTAAAAATAGGTGTTCATCTAAGTGTTCATCATGTGTGCGAAATAAGTGTTTATGTGATTCAGAGTAAATGCTCATGCATCATGCATGCTTATGTTTATTACATCAAATTTTCGTAGATGTAAAAAAAAATAGGGCTCATGCATATTGGAACAAAATAAAAAATAGAAGAAATTTAAAGAAGAACAAAGTAAATGAAAAATACACTCCGCATGTTTAGTACACCCTCTCCGCTCACCTCCGCCGCACTGGCCAGCCTCTCCGGACTCACCTCTTCACAACAATGACGCGCCAGCTGGCGACCACGTACACGATGCTAGGCCAGAACCACCACCGTACCGCGCCAGAGCCCACCGCCCAGCGACGAGTTGGAGCTTCCAGACTTCGACTTTGACGGCTCACAGTTCGACGAGCCGAACGAGGCGTTTCATAGCAGGCGCAGAAGCCGAGGCGGTGGAGTGAGGCGGGGAGGAGCAGTTCCGCGATGACCGGGAGCATGTAGCGATCTTGGCCTCCTTCAACGCGTAGCGCTTCCGGAGGCTTCGTGAGGAAGAGGTGCAGGAGATGAACGACGCCAACTTCGAGCACGCCATCGAGATCTCTAGCAAGAGGGCGGCCACGGAGGAGGCGAGCCGTCTCATCACGGTGGCCAAGCAGCAAAGGCTGCGTGAGCTCAACGCTCAGCGCCAGGCCGAGGTGGCCGCCCCCGAGAAAGCGAGGCTCGCCCAGAACGAGGAGCAGGCCCGTCGACAGCCCAGTGCGAGCCGTCTCTTTCTCAGTTTTGTTTAACGGAGCCCCTTTGGAAAGTTTTTCACCATCAAGGGGAATTCGTCAGGGCGATCCTATCTCCCCCTATCTCTTTCTGTTGGCAGCAGAGGGCCTCTCGTGCCTTTTAAAATCTAGAATTCAGTCATCACGCTTAAGTGGAATTATGGTGGCACCATCGGCCCCGATGGTTAGTCATTTACTCTTTGCCGATGACAGCCTGCTGTTTTTCAGAGCGGATAGTGAGAGTGCTCAGGAGGTGAATGATGTTTTGCAACTGTACTGCCGTGCATCCGGACAACAAATAAACATGGACAAGTCGTCCATACATTTTGCAAAAGGGTGCAGCGAAGATGTGAGACAGCAAATCATGGATATTCTTGATGTCCATAATGTCACTTTGAGTGAGAAATATTTAGGCATGCCCTTTGATGTTGGTACCTCAGTAAACGGTGCATTCAAATACCTCAAGGATCGGGTATGGAAACGAGTCCAAGGCTGGTTGGAGATGTTGCTCTCGGCAGCGGGGAAGGAGGTACTAATTAAATCGGTCGCTCAGGCGATTCCCACCTTTTCTATGTCTTGTTTCAGGCTTCCAAGAGGACTTTGCCACCATATAAACGCTCTCCTCCGAAGCTTCTGGTGGGGTAGCAAAGAAGGGAAGCGCCGGACATGTTGGGTTGCTTGGGAAGAGATGACAAAGCCAAAGCACCTTGGAGGGCTTGGCTTCCGAGATATAGAATTATTCAACCTTGCCTTGTTGGCCAGGCAAGCATGGAGGATTCTCCGAGACCCAAATTGTTTGAGTGCTCGGATATTGAAAGCTGTGTATTTCCCAAATGATGAATTTCTGGAGGCGGAGTTGGGAAATTCTCCTTCCAGAATTTGGAGATCGGTCCTTGATGGCCGAGATGTGCTCAAGCAAGGGTTGATCAAGCGGATAGGCAGCGGGGAAGAAACAAATATTTGGCAAACTAATTGGCTACCGAGAGATGGCCTCCTCCGGCCTGTGGCATGTATCTTACGTAACCCACCACAGAAGGTCAGTGAGCTGATAGATCATGTTAATGTGGCCTGGGACACAGAGAAGATCAGAGCAGCGTTTTTGCCTATGGACTCAGAAGCAATACTAAATATTCCGCTGAGTACTCGCCGGCAAAATGATTTCTGGGCGTGGCACTATGATAGGAAAGATATCTTCTCAGTACGCTCAGCTTATCGGATGATCGTTCAGACGAGAGAGAAGAGAATGGCATGGCTGGACCATACCTCATCGTCCTCAAACCAGAAGGAGGAAGAGAAGACTTGGACTTCACTTTGGACAATTAAGGTGCCATCGAAGGTGAAAGTTTTCTTGTGGAGATTAGCCCGTCAGTCTTTGCCGACAGGGGATGTACTCAAGCATCGTCACATGGCGGAGGAGAGCCTGTGCGTGGTATGTGGAGCACAAGATTCATGGCGTCACTCCTTGATTGAGTGTCATATGGCCAGGAGTGTTTGGGCCCTAGCACCAGCGGAGATTGATGATGTGGTTATGAACCAGCAGGAACCACATGCGAAAGCTTGGTTAGCTGCGTTATTTCAGGTGTTACCGCATATGGAAACAACCAGGGTTGTGGTGACAATGTGGGCGTTGTGGCATGCTAGGCGAAAGATCATTTACGAGGGGCTGTTTTAGCCTCCTCTTTCGACGCACATGTTCGTGGAGAGATTTCTCGCGGACTTGGAGATTACGGCGCTCGCGCTCGTAGGCTGTAACGGCGGAACGGATGTTAGTCCCAAAGTGGATTCCGCCTCCGGGGGTTTCGCTAAGGTAAATGTTGACGCAGCCCTATCGAAGAACTCCTCGGCCGGGGCGATCGCGGCAGTGGTTCGAGGATCAGATGGACTGTTCCTTGGCGCCTCTTCGGTGGTGATCATAGGAGTGACGGATCCGGAGATGTTGGAAGCCATGGCATGTCGTGAAGGAATGGCTCTGGCAACAGACATTTCGCTTCAGAGGTTTATACTGGCTTCTGATTGTAGCAACGCCATTAGCAGTATCAGAGGAGAGGGAATGGGATCAAGATTAAGGCGCGCGTCATGGAGTTTCAGACGGTGCAGTTCGTCCATGAGGGAAGAAAATCAAATGTTGATGCTCATGTTCTAGCTCGCAGTTCGATTTATCTAGAGTTAGGTAGACATGTTTGGTTCATTGATCCACCCAGGGAGTTTGTAAGCAGCAGACTATCATTTAAATAAATGGGTGGTGAATTCTCAAAAAAAAAAATGTGGGAACCCCGATTTGAGGCTCCACGTGTGCGAACTATTTTCTTTTAGGAAAAAGCGTGTGCTACATATTTTTTTCACGTTGGTAAAAATAGGCGTTCATCTAAGTGCTCATCGTGTATGCGAAATAAATGTTTATGTGATTCGAAGTACATGCTCGGGCATCATGCTTATGTTTATCAAATCAAATTTTCTCAGATGTAAAAAATAATTAAGGATCATGCATATTGGGAACAGATGGTCGGTCCTAGTTACTGGTTCAAAGTTGCTGACGCCTGTTGTAACATGTGTGTTCATGTAATCGAAGAAGAGCAAAATAAAAAAATAGAAGAAATTTAAAGAAAACAAAGTAAATGAAAAATAGAGCCGCTCTCATCTGATCCGCCAACCTGGCGACCACGTACAGCATGCTAGGCCGGAGCCCGTCGCCCTGCCGCAGCTCGGCAACGAGTTCGAGCTTCCAGACTTCAACTTCGAGGACCCACAATTCGTCGAGTCGAGCGAGGGCGTTTAATAGCAAACACGGAAGCCGAGGCGACGGAGTGAGACGGGCAGGAGCAGCCTTTGCGATCTTGGCCTCCTTCAACGCGTAGCGCTTCCGGAGGCTCCGTGAGAGATCTCTAGCAGGAGGCTTCCGGAGGCTTCCGGAGGCTTCCGAAGTTGCGATCTTGGCCTCCTTGCAGGAGATGAACGGCGCCAACTTCGAGCACACCGTAGAGATCTCTAGCAAGAGAGCGGCCACGGAGGAGGCGAGCCGTCTCATCACTGTGGCCAAGCAGCAAAGGCTGCGTGAGCTCAACGCTCAGCGCCAGGCCGAGGTGGCCGCCCCCGAGAAAGCGAGGCTCGCCCAGAACGAGGAGCGGGCCCGTCAGCTCGCACTGGGCCCCCGAAACCGGGGGGGGGGCCCATTTCCCCAGCATATGGCCCATATTTATATATTCTAATCTGCAACTTTAGGCCCAGACTAAGTTCCACGTCCGCCGACCAGCTTCTGGTGCGCGTTTTTTCCTGGACCGGACCCATTCGCGCGTCTTTGTCGATCAGAGCGACCATGCTAGCGTGATTCACATCGTAGCACGTCCTGGTTCGAGCCAGGCTCCAACTTCCAATCGGCTCATCGCCTGATCCTCTTCTCTTAAGAAAAATCTCTGATGGATTTCAACTGCGCCAGACCCTGTTCGCGATCAGACCACTCGCGCAATCGCCAAATCGCCAGTCTCGTTTCCATGTGCCCCAATACAATCGCTCAAATTTGGGAATTGCCCTTTCAATCTTCCAGACCAAACAGTCAAACTCAAGGCCAATCAACTTTCAGGTTCATAGTACTTTCTTGTTTCTTCTGCTAACTTATCTCGACAATTGTGAAGTTAAATCCATCTGCTGTTTCTAGGGATGTAAATGGTACGGATAATTTCCGCTCCGAATCCGCATCCGTATCCATTTTTGAGGATATGGTATGCATTTTTAGAAATCCGCCGGATATGGATACGGATGCGGATAGTGATCAAGCGGATATCCGGCGGATACGATAGAGGATATGGTATTGATACTATCCGATGGATACGCATTATCCGCCATTTTTTGCGGATTATCCGAGGTGTACAAAGAGGATAATCCGAGAAAACTAGCCCAACCCTTAATATTTAGACAATATAGTTAGTTCAATGGTCAAAATATGTATTCTATTAGAACACAATTTGCTTTGTTGTACGAACAAGTGTGTACATTTAGCTATAGTATATAATTACAAACATATTTTACATAAAAAAGCATACATCAATTTTTTATATGTAAATTTTCTTAATAATCCGCTTCCGATCCGAGTCCGGTCCAAATCCGCTCCATATCCGTAATCCGATATAATCCGCATCCGAATCCGCATCCGACCATTATCCGCTCCGATCCGAATCCGTTATAAAAATATGGTAAAGGATATGGTAAGAGCATTATCCCATCCGATCCGATCCGTTTACATCCTTAGCTGTTTCTAAATTGGAATTATTTAGATTATTCTTTTGTTTACAAATGGGAAGAATCATGGGGATTAATTCCGGTGCTGCAAAGCGTAGTAAGAGAAAAAGATTAGACGCAGCTGCTGAGTCTCAAAAAGGTACTGTTGATAGATTTATTGTGAAGGATTCCCAGGTTAGCTCTCAAAATCAATCTCCACATGGTAATATTGATGATGACCATGATTATAATACAGCAGAGGTCAAGGCTCAAGTTGGAGACGCTCATATATTGTTAATAATGCTATTTGGTAGAACATGAGGTGAGTTATTGGTATCCTTTAGTGTGAAACAACGCATATTGCATTTATATAATAAAAGAAAAATGGTTTAGTTATTATTTTTATGTGGAAATTTTGAAATTCAGGGCCCTGTTTGGCGTTTCGCACCGGGGCCCCGAATTTCTGGAGACGGCCCTGACGAGGAGTCTCACAAGTGATAGGCGACGCTGAGAGGGCAGCGCTGCCGGCGCCTATTTGGAGCGCGTCCGTGGAGATGCTCTTATAATAAAGTATGGCATATGTTTCAATTATCTAGGGCCTTAGATGTGCGTGACATCATCACTTTAATGCACCATCCTTAGCTTGTGGAATTCTACATGAAATACTGATAGTTGTTTTTGTGGTTTCATGACTGTTGCAATGGGTTTCGAACATCGAAAGAAGCGGAATTTTGTAGAAAAATTTCAAATTGTGTCCTAGCTTGAAGTTGTCGCGTTACGAGGAACAAGCTAGTTTAAATTGGTTGCGAGTACGGCACTAGTGATATCTCACATAGATGTCTTGAATGTAAGATTGACAATAAAATAAAAATCTATTCAAATAGGCTCCTTCTTGCACACAATATTCTTTTTGCTCCTGACTGTACATACCATGAAGACCGGGGCATGGATGTAGGTTGTGGTCGGAGCCATTCAGCCGCGGTCTCTAGTCTGATCCACATCACGAGAGTAGCTTCACCGCAACAGATATAACTCGATAACTTCCTCGTGCACCACACCTAACCCGCTTCACCTCCTAAAGTGCATGCACCGGATCTGTTTCGCTGATGCCCTGGTCCACAAGTCTAGCGAACCATATAGGGAACCACACCCATCTATACATTTCCACGATCGCTTTTCTATTGATGCATGTAAGTTTTATTTTAGTCTTGAGGAAACATGTTTGTATCCACTACTTGTCAAGTCATCTATATAAGGTTTGACCAGGATAAAGTAGAGCGGAGATCAACATTCGCCCCATAGCCGCCATAGCCTCCATAGCTCTCATAACAATCATCTACGCCTTCACGACACTTGTATCCATAAAGACATCAATACAAGCAAGCAGGATTAGATCTTTACTTCCACTGTGAGGGGCTGAACCTAGGTACATCGTATCGTGTACCAATCTCATCCAACTGATCCAATGTCGCCATCGTCAACCACCTCATTGAAGTTACCCCTGTAGCATCTGTCACAATAATAAAACGATCGACAATCTTGATTGTTGCAGTTTTGTCTTTTATTAATTTTGAAGTTTAAAATTTTCCTACACATACATGATTGCGGCGCAACATTCATGCAGGCCTCACACACCAATTACTTAAGTTGAAATTTTCATAGTTTCGGAGATGAAGTGAATGATTAATTGAGGATTAATTTAAGCAACTGAATTGTCTTCAAGTTAATTAGATTTTTTGGTGAATATATCATAGTGATTATGAGAAGGCTCTCACAATTGCTTACCTAATGAAACAATGTAGACATACATAGTGTTTTAATAAGCGTGAACAATTCATGAGATGCATCGTTAGAACTATGATGAAATAAGAAATGTATAGCTATTGAGTTAAAATTGGACTCCACACTGATGTAAAAGTACTTACTGTCAAGACATCATCAATGAAACAAGAAAAGAAGTTTGATACCAGATCGAGGTTAACTAGTATCGTGATCAATGAGTTGATTCATGGGGATACCTAAAAGTCTCACCTCGAGTTATCAACCTATTGTGAAACAAAGAGATTAACGTATGCAATAACATGGAAGGTGCATTCGTTAATTATTCGAGTATGCAAATGAGCTATCAGAGATGTCCCAGTCCCAATGTTGGTTATGGATCTGAATGTGTTTGGAGTCATGTCTGCGTGTTAACGAACCTGCCAGGGTCACATGATTAGGGTTATACAATCTGTTGTGAGAGTTCTATTTATGGTATTTATTTATATTTTTGCGGGGGAAAAGGAATATTTATGGTATTTAGTTGAGCGAAATTATTTGGAATAGTTTCTGACACATTCTGGAAGTAGTTTGGACATTTTTTGAATATGAGAGAAACTATTGGAATTGTTTAGAGGTTGTTGAAAGTGATTTAGAATATCATCAGAAAGGCTCCAGATTTACGATATACATATGATAATTATTAGAATTGTTCTGATGAAACTTCGTATAGGAGAAATCATATTTCCGTAAATTCTGAGTGTCTGGATAACCTCAGAGGGGAGATTGAAGAGGGGGTGGCCGGCAGGGCCTCCGAAACTCACTTGGGGTCGGCCAAGGTCAGCCCAAGGGGCAGCCAGCCCTAGGTTTTTTTTGGGTGGGGGGCACACCTTCTTGTGGAAGGGGGCAACGACTGCAAGTGCCAAGGAAGGTGGCAATGGTGGCAAATGCGAAATACTCTCCTCTATATAAGAGGAGGCCCCCTCTTCCAAAAGGGCACCATAATCTCTATGTAGATCAAAGGCACCGAGGCTGGCAATCTCTTTTTGTCTTCTCCACATATGTTGGAAGTCTGCACTACTCTTGCCGCTAGAGCTAAGCCCTGGACGGCAAAGTCCTCACGGATTGCACCTATGTACACGTGGATACCAACAGATGAATCGTAACTTCGATTATTTGGAGCAAGGTGGAGATGTCCTCGCGGTTGGGAGGATACGCCTAGATGCGGGGATCGCCCGTGCCAGAATCTTGTTATCGTATCTACATAGTATAGATCTTGGGTTCTCATGTAGAACGATTTTTTACATGCATGCAATCCCTACAATGATCGCCTTCTCTTGAGCCATCCATGCATAGTGAGCAGGGTTGGGTTCAGGTCCGTGTGCGCCATGGACCATCGAAGGGGGAACATGAGCGGACAATCAACGAACCCGAGAGGGTAGTGACTTCGGAGGAGTGGCATAATCTAGGCACGCCAAAATAAATGTCGGCGGAGAGCCGAATAGTCAGGAGGTGCTCAAAGTAGAACGAATGCACTTTAGAGCTAATAACATCAACAAGAGAAACATCATGTGCCACAACGACAACAAGAGAAGGCGACGCATACATGGCCGATGCAATGAACGCTTCGCCAAAAGAGGCAGTGACCGATGCAACCAGCGCACTATAGGGTTCAACGTATGACAACAACATGAAGTTAGAATCAGCATAGGCAGACGCCTTGGCTGATGCAATGATGGGAACCGGGTCCGGTGCGAATGCAGGCACCGTGGTAGGTGTCAATGCTAGTGTTGTAGCCGGCGGAAAAGCGGACGTTGAGGAGAGGCGGCCAAAATGTTGGACAAAGATGGGAGGCTCGAGAACATGGAGCAAATGGAGAAGGTGCCGATGGGACACCACATGGAGACAGTGGCGTCAATCAGGACGTGGAAGAGGGAAGCAAGTGACGCTCGAAGGAGGTCAACGGAGGTGTAGGGAGAGGCGGCGACGGAAGTCCTGATTAGGCTGATACAATATTAGAGGTTAGGGATTTAGGGGGATTTGGGCACTACCAAAAGAGGTGGCCTCCATGTGATGTTTACATGATGTACAAATGTACAAATTACAAAGTTCTAACCCTATAAATGTTAGTATACAAGGAAATTACAATATAATGCCTAATAGTGCACCTTTGCATACCTGGTGGAAAGACCGAAATGAGCGTTCTTCAAGGGACGAAGGTCAATAATTCTTTAGGCATTAAATATGAAACTCATTCTTTGTATCTTCGAACAACTATCGGGTTTGAAAATAAATTTTCATAAGAGTGAACTTTTTTGTTTCGGAAAAGCCAAGGAAGAGGAACAACAATATAAACATATTTTTGGATGTGAAGTGGGCTCTTTGCCTTTTAGATATCTAGGAGTTCCTATTCACTACAAAACTCTTAGAAATTCAGATTGGTATCGGGTAGAAACTCGATTTGAAGGCAAATTGGGTTGCTGGAAGGGTAAGCTCTTATCTTATGGAGATATACTTGTGTTGATCAATTCTGTGTTGAAAAGTTTACCAATGTTTATGTTGTCTTTCCTTCAAATTCCGAAAGGGGTTTTAAAGAGACTTGATTTTTATCGATCTAGATTTTTTGGCAAGGGGATGAAGAAAAGCGGAAGTATAGATTAACAAAATGGAATATTATATGTAGACCAAAAGATCAAAGTGGCCTTGATATTGAGGTCCTAGAGTTAAAAAATATATGCGTTCTAAGTAAGTGGTTATTCAAATTATTGAATGAAGAAGGGGTTTGGCAAGAGTTATTACATAATAAGTATCTATCCCAAAAGACTCTCTCTCCAGTTCAAGCTAAACCATCTGATTCTCCTTTCTGGAAGGGACTAATGCAAGTGAAAGATGATTTCTTTGCACGTGAACACTTTAAGTTAGGTGTGGTTCAACTATTAGATTTTGGGAGGATGTTTGGTTGCGTGATAAAACGTTGGCACAACAATATCCATCTTTATATCATATAGCGCATCATAGAAATGTCTTGGTTGCGGATGTGTTAGCTCATGTTCCTCTGAATATCCAATTTCGAAGGATTTTGCATGGGGATAAATGGATGGATTGGTTGCATCTGTGTCGATGTCTCATGAATGTTACCCTTCAAGATCAAACGGATAGCTTTGTTTGGAACCTAACTACCACAGGCTTTTTCACTGTCAAATATATGTATGAAGACCTAATGAATGATCATACTCCTTTCTTGCGGAAATATCTATGGAAACTTAAAATTCCACTAAAGATAAAAATATTTATGTGGTTTCTTGATAATAAGGTGTTGCTAACTAAAGATAATCTTGCGAAAAGGAACTGGAAGGGTTGTACGAAGTGTTGTTTTTGTGGTGCTCAAGAATCCATTGAACATTTATTTACATTTTGCCCGTTTGCAAAATTACTTTGGCGGATGGTGTTTTTTGCCTATGACCTTCCACCTCCAACTAATATTACCAATATGTTCGGTAATTGGTTAAATGGAGTAGACAAAAAAGCAAAGGATCGGATACGCATTAGTGTGTCCGCTCTATGCTAGTCAATATGGTGGTGTCGTAACAATATTGTGTTTAACAATTCAACTTCTTTTAACAACATCCAGGTTATTCATATGGTGGTCCACTGGGTGTAACTGTGGCGCTACTCCTTCCTCAAGACCAGCGGGCGTTTATGGATACTGGATGCAACCATCTACAGACGGTTGCAGAGGATATCTTGTCCCAGGTTGGTTGGTGTCACACTAGTCAACTACAAGATGCTTAGTTGGCCAGTTTTTATGATATTCTCATGTTCGATTGATGTATTGTTCATGAGTGATACTTGAGTGGTGTATCGTATATTTCTGTGAGACCTTTCAAACTTTTAATAAAGGCCGTGTGCATCATCACGATGCATAGGCTGAGGCGTTTTCACCCCTTTTCAAAAAAAATAATTCTGTAAGCAACCGGAAGTCACAAATGGAGCCCGAGCTCCATGGTGGCCTGGGTTTTTAAAATTTTTTAAACCAATATCTTTATGTTTTAAAAAATTATAATATTTTTCCAGGTGTAGGTAATGTTGAACTCTACAACGTGCAAAATCTAAATTCAAAACTCGTTTTGTATTTTAGACTACACAAAAATTACAAATTTGACAAATGTCCATGTTGTGAAAATATGCACTGTTTTTTATGCACTGTTCATATAGCACCCTGATTCACACATTTGTCATTTTTTCTGAGCTTAAAATATAATGAATTTCGGATTGGTTTCTTGGCACACTAGTATAGTTCATTATTATCTACACCTGGAATTTTTGTTCCATGCTTTTTGAAACTTTTGTACGAGATTCTCGATTTATTTAAAAACAAGCTAGAGGTAGCCTGGGAGCCATTTGTGTGTGCACTTGAAGGGTATCTCCAACGCGGCAACCTAAACGGACGCGCTAGGCTATCCGTTTTGGGTCGTTCGGGTGCCTGCGCGGACACGCGGACAGCGGACAGCGGCCGCGTCAGTGTGTCCATTTGGGTCGCACGCTGTGTCCAACACGGTGACCAAAAAACCCGCCACGTTGTTCGTCGTCCCTGGGCGGCGCTGCGCCATGGCAGGCCTCGACGGGACAGTAATGGCGAGCGGGAGACGCGCGGGAAAGGCCAAGGGCGCGCGCTCGGGACCAAGTTTCCCGCCAAGGCCACCGGCTATAAAAGATGGCACGCGTGGCCTCGCAGACCTCACCCGCTCCGCCGTCCTCTCCCCCTCTACCATCTCTGGTGCCCTCTCCTCCTCCATCGCCATGCCGTGGACCCTACATACCACGTGGGTCAAGGTCTCCCTCGCCGCCCGTGCAGGTTCCCGCTAACGGAGGAGGAGGAGCGGCAGGATGCGCGGTGGGTCGCTGACGACGAGGCAATCCGCATCGCGGCCGATGGGGCGGCGAAGAAGGCAGAGGACGCAGAGCTGGTGGAGGCGGCCGCGGACAGCTGGCACGAGGCGGTGGATAGCTGGTACGAGGCCGCGGAGGAGGGATCGGAGCCCTCCGCGGAGGAGGCGGATGCCATCGCGGCCGTCGACGCGGAGGATTACCTCCACGACCTCGAGATGGTGAAGCTCAACGTCGCCATCGAGGAGCGTCTCGCCGAGCTCACGCACGTGACGAAGGAGAACGAGGCCTCCGTCCGGGCCGGTCGCCTCCATTTAGGCGACCTCATCGGCCGGAAGAACGAGCTCCTCGCTTTTGCAAGTAGCCCGCCACCTCCTCCAGCTGCCCTCGCCCGAGCGGCGCGCCCGGGAGGATGCTGCGTCGGCGGAGCGCGGCCGCCAAGAGTACATCTGGGCATGGGCAGCCCGGCCCGGACGGCCCGGCCCGACCCGGCCCGAAAATCCCGGGTCGGGCCAGGTCGGGCTTGCACTTCCGGCCAGGTTTGGGCTTGAAATCTGAGCCCGAACGTCGGGCCGGGCCGGGTTTGGGCCTTCATTTTTGTGCATTTTAGCCTGGTCGGGCCGGGCTTCTCGAGCCGGGCCAGGCTTTTTGCTCGTTCGGGCCAGGCCGGGCTTTTTGCTCGTTCGGGCCGGGCTCGAGCTTAATTTACAGGCCCGGCGGTTGGGCCGGGCTCGGGCCTGACTTTTTACCCGCGGGCTTTTTAAGCCCGGCCCGAAACCCGGCCCGGCCCGAACTTTGCCCAGGTGTAGCCAAGAGCGCCTGCGTCGTCGGCAGGAGAACCATGAGGCCCAGCACGCCGGCCGCGTCCACCCGGAGGCACGAGATGTTGTGGAATGTGCCGCCGCGCGCGAGCTCGCGTTGTGCGGGAAGCGGATCCTCACACCGCAAGAGGCGGAGCGCGCCCAAGCTGCGAGGACGGAAAGGAGGAGGGCGGCCACGGAGGAATGCCGCAAGAAGGCCGCCGCCGCACCACCCAGCTGGTAAGCTGGAGTGGAATCCTCACGCGTACAAACCGCCGTGTTGAGTGAAATCCACGACCCTGACGGCGAGTCGCCGGGAGGCCGCTGGCCTCCTAGGTAGCTAGACTAGCAGTAGGTGTTATCACCAGATTTTGGACAAATCCAGAGGTGGGCCGTAAGAGAGATGGGCTTGGGAGACTACACGTGGAAGATCTCTGAAGCGGCCTTGCACGGAGAATTTGGGCTAGTTTGCCCGTGTATCTGTAATTTATTAGATCGTATCTTAAGTTAGAAGTTAGAGTTTTACTCGTGCACGGTTAGGTGCACGTCCGAATTAGAAAGTCCCCTGGACTATAAATATGTATCTAGGGTTTATGAAATAAACAACAACTCACGTTCAACCCAAAACAAACCAATCTCGGCGCATCGCCAACTCCTTCGTCTCGAGGGTTTCTATCAGGTAAGCGACATGCTGCCTAGATCGCATCTTGCGATCTAGGCAGCACAAGCCCCACGTTGTTCATGCGTTGCTCGTATCGAAGCGTCTTTGATGGCGAGCAACGTAGTTATCATAGATGTGTTAGGGTTAGCATAGTTCTTCGTATAACATGCTTACGTAGTGCAACCCTTGCATGTCTAGCCGCCCTCACACCTATCTCAGGTGTGGGGGCGGCACCCCGCTTGATCTTTATTTAGTAGATCTGATCCGTTACGATTGCTCCTTGTTCTGCAAGGATTAGTTTAATATCCGCAATAGTTAGGCCTTACAAAGGGGTGGAGGATCCAGCGGCACGTAGGGTGGCGTTCGCAAGTCCTAAACAGGATGTTCCGAGGATCAACTTCATGTTGGTTTTTAGGCCTTGTTTAGGATCGGCTTACGATCACCGTGCGTGGCCGCGAGGCCCAACTCGGAGTAGGATGATCCGATTATGCGGTGAAAACCCTAAATCGTCGTAGATCTAATTAGCTTTATCTTGATCAAGCAGGATCACCATATATTCGTGCACCCCGTACGAATCATGGGTGGATCGGCTCTTTGAGCCGATTCACGAGATAACCTGAGAGCCGATCGAGGCTCGTATTTAATGTTTACGTGTATGCCATGCAGAAACTAAGCGAGGCATCCCCATCACCTTCCCGACCAGGTATAGGTCAGGTGGCACGCCCTTGCACTTCGCATCGCCGCGTGTGACCAGAAGAGCATTGCGGGCCGTCGCTCGGAGGGGTCTCAGCCAGCCGCAGCTCTAGGCTCTTCCCGGCTCTACAGTGTTGATAAGTCGCTGCCCGCCGGTGGGTTTTGGCAGTCAACACATTCTGGCACGCCCGGTGGGACAATCGTCTACATCAACCACATCGCCATCTACATCTGAGATGGCGGACGGCACGCCAGTCACCTACGAGGAGCTGCCCGACGAGCTCAAGAAGAGATACGACGAGATCAAGGTCACCCTCGAAGCCGACCTCATCGGCTCTTTCGCAGAACCCGTTCCCATGGCATCGGATGGAAGGGATTCTCACCGCAAGGTGCACTCGATGGGATAGACCTCTCGCCCCGTCGGAGGAACGCACCGAGGGCTCGCGGCAGAGATCAACTACTTGGTGGCTCACTCGCTACACCGCCACTCCGAAAACTTGGTCAACGTGTTGGAGCGTCTCGCTCCGCGCGTGATCCAGAGATCATGAGCCACCGTACTCGCCGTCGGGACCAGCTCTCGGGACGCATCAAGGAGAGTTGCCACTCCGGTCCCCGTCCACCGCTGCCATATGCGTTGGCAGCACCAGCGGAAGTGCCGGCTACACCGGCATTCGTCGTCTACAAGATTGGTGGTGACCCTAGTGACTACCAGTTCTTGGCTGAGGCGCCTAAGGAGACCCCTCAAGGATACGCGTGCACGTATGTGCCAGATTGTGGCAACTGGGCACTCTCAAACCAGGCCACGACATCAGGGACTCCGGCGAAGACAGGAGGAACGTCGGCGACGTAGCTTGAGAAGCGGACGTGGCTAACTAAGTACGCCACCCCGACGAAACTCCGGAGCCCGGCTCCTGCAGTTGGCTCGCAGCTGGAAAAGCAAACATGGCTGGCTAAGTACGCCACCCCGGCGAATCTTCGAGTGCAACTCCCGCAGCCAAGCACGGCGGATCGGATCGGCACCATACCGAGAGACCAGTTTGGCATGGTGCCGAAAAGAAGGGCAATCGGCTATTCCAAGCCGTACCCCGACGAGTACGAGATGATCCCGCTGCCACCTAAATATCGGCTCCCTGACTTCTCCAAATTCAGTGGATCAGATGGCTCCAGCTCCATCAAGCACGTCGGCCGATATTTGGCGCAACTAGGACCGGCTTCAGTGTCGGATCAGCTACGCGTGAGGCTCTTTTCACGGTCCCTCACGGGATCGGCTTTTGGATGGTACACCTCTTTGCCAGCAAACTCCATCCGAGCCTTGGAAGCAATTGGAAGAACAATTCCATACGCAATACCATTCGGAAGCTTCCGAGTCTAGCATTGCCGATCTAGCACAACTACGTCGAAGCGCGGAGAAACGGTGACGAGTACATCCAGCCGCTTCAGGAATCTTAGGAACCGATGTTATTCGGTTCGTATAACCGAAAAGGAAGCGATCGAGTTGGCGTAGCCGGCCTTGCAACACGGCTCAAGGACATGGCCTCCCAAGCGGATTATCCTCGCCGGCGCACATGGTTCGAAACTATCGGCATATGAACAGCGCCACCCGGACCTGTACCAAGACAAGTTCAAGCGTGCGGTAGTCCCGGTCGATGCGGAGGAAGACGAAGTTCCCGCGGGAGACCAAGAAGTAGCGATGGGCTGAGTGGACTCGGGGAGGAGCCCCCGTGTCCTACAAATGGGTAAAGCCACCAGGGCCGCCCAGGGGATTTGATTTTGACGTGACCAAGACTGAACAAATCTTCGACCTCCTGCTCAAGGAGAAACAGTTGACGATTCCTGAAGGTCTCAAGTTCCCCACGGCGCAAGAGCTAAACGGAAAGCCGTACTGCAAATTCCACAACTCGCTCTCCCATGCCACCAACGACCGCGAGGTGTGGCGTCAGCACATCCAAGCGGCGATAGAGAAGGGGCGTTTAATTTTCAACCGATACGCCATGAAGGTCGACACCCAACCCTTCCCCGCCGTTAACATGGTGGAAGTCACCTACCCCGAGGGTTGCCGGCCCAGGTCCCTCGTTCGGCATCAACATGGTAGGACCCGGAAACCACTCTGGCAAAGATGGAGATGAGGGCAGCTGCTCTCATAGCAAAGACACAAAGGAGGCCGCTCCACGCGATCGGCTCCGTCATGATGGCAAGCGCTACGTCACAGAGGGAGAGGTGAAGAATATAAGATATCAACGACCTCTCTCTGATCACCTCCTCAACAAATATGTGAGTCAGTATGACCAACGCCGACGGTCCAACTATGATGATGAAGGAGATCGTCTGGTTAGAGAAGCCAGAAGACATCGTCGGCAGGATCGCGATGAGGAGGAGTGCGAGCGCCGTGCCACGGACAGGTCGAGGGAGCAAGATGACAACGCCAGACACTGGGACTGCCCTTTCTTCAGACACTGCTGGGATTCAGGAATGAGCCGATTGCCCACAATCGGCAATTGCCCAGAATGCAACAAGAAGAAGAAGGAGGCAGCCAACGTGTCTGTGTTCGAGCAATTAGGCCTCTCCCGCCACAGAGCAAACGTGCTGGGTCACCTCGTTGGGCAGATCTTGAGGATTCCGAAGACGAGGGACTAGAAGAAGAAGAAGACAGGTACCACCGACCAAGGTGGTGCCCTGATGGACTCAGCCGTTCACAAAAACGCAGGGTTCAGCGGTTGCGCGGCCTGGAGGAAGCCGAAAGGTTATACCTGCATACGTTAAGAAAGGCACGGCCTGATCTGGCTGCAAAGGTTCAGCGAGCCCTGGATGAAGAGGGTCGTCCACGGAGAATGGAGTGGCGTCCCAAGCAAAAGAAAGCCGATGATGAAACATCGGCTGGCACAAACATGGTGCTCGTCTTGCCGACAGAGCTTAGCGCTCCACGAGTCTACGATGCACTCAAGGTGGACGACAGCAGGCGCATCAAGTCAGAGGTTGGGTTGGTTTTATCCAGCCTGACCGAGTAGCAAGATTAAACCAATGAGCAAACCGTGCGAGGCTGATCCTTGTGATCGGCCCCAAAAAAAATTATGGAGGAACATTACAAAACCTTCATCGAACAAGCAATGTGGAGGCCGATTCCAGCAATCGGCCAAAATTATCCTCTGCACATATTCTGCTTGTGTTCAGCAACGATCCACTGGGCGGCGGCCACGTCGGCAGATGAAAGTCAGCATGAATCTTTGCGAAGCCGACGTACAAGAGCAGTGCCACGACTAACCATGAAAGCCGATATCTGCAGTCATTTGGCAGATTCGGCTCGGGGGATAGTCAGATGAACATGTGCAGATAAACATGTGCAAACTTGCGTGCAGTGGAACATTGGGGGCCGATTAAGGAAAAATCGGCCAAATAAAAAAAAAAAATTCGCACGAAGCGAAGCCGATACGTGGCCATCGACTCAAGAGGTACAATTGTTATGAGCAGAGGGTCAATGAAGCAGGTTTCCTTTTGCGAGTAATGTGCAGATCAGGTTAAGGATGTGTTGCATCAGATCCACCAAAGGAAAGGAGCCGATCTGACCCGCAAGGCGCGAAGAGTAGACTGAAGAAGCTCGGGGGGCAGCTCACCCTGAAAGTTCTCTGCTCTGGAAAGCCGATTTTGCTGAGATCGGCTGGTTCTGCATCATGACTTGAGAACCGGTGACGACACGTTGGTTAGTCCACTGATGTGCTCGCCTTGATAGAGGCTCGGGGGGCAACGGATGGCGCAGAATTTTCTGTTCTTAATAAGCCGATTGAGATTTCATCGGGCTGAAAACCCAGTGGTATCGACTTCAGCATCAAGTCGTTTCAGCAGTGGTTCTGGGGCTCTCGTAAGAACGTCGATCTGCCTAGTTGTCCGCCAGAGCTCAAAGTCGTCAGTTGGGAAAGGCAAAAGATCAAAAGGATGAAGAATGGAGCATTGAAATACCGATGCGTTGTCATCGGCTCGTTAGGCATTGGTTAAGTGACGATCGGCGGGGTCAGTATAAAAGGGAATCGGCTGAATTGGCATAAAAGAAATTGGCAAATTGGGGAATTTCTTCATTGATAAACCAGATTTCTTACATAGAAGAGCTGATTGCTCTCAAAAGGGAGTACTAAGGGGATACATTGCCCCGTCTGCTGCTGCTGATCCTATTTTAGAGGTCCTATTCTACGGGCCGTCACTGCCCTCGTCGTCACCATCGTCAGCGCTGTCGGCGCTGCTCCCGTCGGGCTCGTCGTCGCTGCTGTAGCGGCCGCCGGCAGGACCTTCGTTGTCCTCGTCCTCCACGTCGTCGTCGTCGTCGCTATCATAATCACTAAGGTTCCCTGGCCAGGGGCAGTGGCGCTTGGCCGGCGGCTCGTCGGAGGGGCTGACGTCGTCCTCCTCCTCCTCTTCCTCCTCCTTCACCTCGGAGGAGGTAAAGTCATCCCAGGAGAAGCGATCGTCATCGCTCTCCTCCTCCGACTCCCCGTCGGCAAGGAAGCGGAGGTCGCTCTCCCCGTCCGTCGA
Organism: Lolium rigidum; assembly: GCF_022539505.1. Lineage (NCBI taxonomy): Eukaryota > Viridiplantae > Streptophyta > Magnoliopsida > Poales > Poaceae > Lolium > Lolium rigidum. Next base: position 16,387,677 of record NC_061512.1, on the reverse strand, counting down.
GAACTCGTCGTCCTCGGACCAGATGGAGAAGTCATGGTCTGGCTCCTCCCCGGCCTCTATGGCGCGGCGGGTGTTGGCCGCATGGACCTCTTGTGGGCTCGGTGCTGGCATCGGCTCGGGGGAGGAAGAGGACTCAAAGGAAAGTCCCGACGAGGCAGAGGAAGAAGAAGACATCGTGTGCAGAAGGGTTTTTTGGGGTGCCGATGGTTGGAGCAGAGGAAGGGGATAAAGATAACTAATCAATCGGCACAGTTAAATAATGAGGAGCCTGGTGGAAATTTAATGTCATTACAGTTTCCAAGGAGATGACGCCAGAGCTATCGAATTTTGCAGAGAAGCTGAGAAGACAGGGCATAATGATAACGGATACTGCAACAGCTCTGCTCTGCCACGACATGACCCGACGAAGGAAGGCATAATGATTTTGGAAAAATATTTCCAAAACCAGGGGGGCATGTGTTATCACCAGATTTTGGACAAATCCAGAGGTGGGCCGTAAGAGAGATGGGCTTGGGAGACTACACGTGGAAGATCTCTGAAGCGGCCTTGCACGGAGAATTTGGGCTAGTTTGCCCGTGTATCTGTAATTTATTAGATCGTATCTTAAGTTAGAAGTTAGAGTTTTACTCGTGCACGGTTAGGTGCACGTCCGAATTAGAAAGTCCCCTGGACTATAAATATGTATCTAGGGTTTATGAAATAAACAACAACTCACGTTCAACCCAAAACAAACCAATCTCGGCGCATCGCCAACTCCTTCGTCTCGAGGGTTTCTATCAGGTAAGCGACATGCTGCCTAGATCGCATCTTGCGATCTAGGCAGCACAAGCCCCACGTTGTTCATGCGTTGCTCGTACCGAAGCGTCTTTGATGGCGAGCAACGTAGTTATCATAGATGTGTTAGGGTTAGCATAGTTCTTCGTATAACATGCTTACGTAGTGCAACCCTTGCATGTCTAGCCGCCCTCACACCTATCTCGAGTGTGGGGCGGCACCCCGCTTGATCTTTATTTAGTAGATCTGATCCGTTACGATTGCTCCTTGTTCCGCAAGGATTAGTTTAATATCTGCAATAGTTAGGCCTTACAAAGGGGTGGAGGATCCAGCGGCACGTAGGGTGGCGTTCGCAAGTCCTAAACAGGATGTTCCGAGGATCAACTTCATGTTGGTTTTTAGGCCTTGTTTAGGATCGGCTTACGATCACCGTGCGTGGCCGCGAGGCCCAACCTGGAGTAGGATGATCCGATTATGCGGTGAAAACCCTAAATCGTCGTAGATCTAATTAGCTTTATCTTGATCAAGCGGGATCACCATATATTCGTGCACCCTGTACGAATCATGGGTGGATCGGCTCTTTGAGCCGATTCACGGGATAACCTCGAGAGCCGATCGAGGCTCGTATTTAATGTTTACGTGTATGCCATGCAGAAACTAAGCGAGGCATCCCCATCACCTTCCCGACCGGGTATAGGTCGGGTGGCACGCCTGCACTTCGCATCGCCGCGTGTGACCAGAAGAGCATTGCGGGCCGTCGCTCGGAGGGGTCTCAGCCAGCCGCAGCTCTAGGCTCTTCCCGGCTCTACAGTGTTGATAAGTCGCTGCCCGCCGGTGGGTTTTGGCAGTCAACAGTAGGTACTATTAAAAAAATATAATATATTTTATTTTAATGAAAAAAAAAATTATATCCCTATGACACGCAGGCCTGACACGCAAGCCAGGGGATGACAAGGGGAGGAGGCGAGCGGCCAGCGATCGGCGTCCGCAGCCACGCAAACGCGGCCCAGATTTGGACCGGCTTTCATCCATTTTAGCGATGGGTCCGCGCGCTGGACCGCGGTTTTGTTCGTTTCGACCTATCCAGACGCGCGGAGGCACCGGAATAGGTCGCCGCGTTGGAGATGCAACTGCCAATCTAGTGCAAGATCACATGCAAAAAAAACCCGTCAGCGTCAAAGTCAGCGAATATCAGTCCGTCAAATTTGCATCCGTGAAGGGAACCATAGACGCCACACGCAGCTTATCCTTCTGCCCGACTCCCACTTACATTACTGCACCTTCCCCTCACGCACCATGTGTCTCAGCCACCACCCAAACATTGACCTCTGCCACGCCGTCGTCGCTAGTCGCACCACCGGCTGCTCGTCGTCTCATCGACACCGTCATCGCTAGTCGCACCACCGCTAGCTCCGTCTCCTCGCTGCCCGAGGTAGAAGAAGGGTGACAAAGGGAGCCTGACCTTGTTTCTTCTCTTGATTATTGCTAGGGACGGTTGCATCCCTGGGGTGATCGTCTCCCTTCTAGCTTGGATCTAAAGGGCTTCTCTTCATCTTTTCTTGTTCAGACGGACGGTGGTGCTTGTACCATATCCTGGTAGGGACGAGGGCTACCTAGTACGTATACGTATATAGTACTAGTTTTTTTTTTTGCGGGTAGTACGTATATAGTACTAGTTAACAAGTTCAATTACAGAGTTTGAAGTGTCATTTTGTTCATGCATGTTGGTGTTACTGCAGAAGCAAGCGGATGGCGGAGGCGGCTATACTCCTTGCGGTGTCAAAAATTGGGGCAGTTATAGTAAATGACGCTGTCTCGGCTGTGGTAGAGAAGCTGTCCAGGAAGGCAGAAAATCTACGTGAACTGCCAGGAAAGGTCAAAAGAATTGACGATGAGCTGATGATGATAAGTGGTGTGATAAAAGGTCAGGGCACAACACAACTGAGCAACGATGCCATCAAGACTTGGATTTCATTGGTGAGGAAGCTAGCCTACCGAGTTGAGGATTTTATTGACAAGTACTTGTATGAGGCCCTTAAACTCAAGGAACAAGGCTTCCTACGTAAGTACATCGTCATGGGAAATCACCATTATAAGGTTTTCAGTCAAATTGCCAAGGAAGTTGAAGAGATTGAGAAGGATATCAAGCATGTCGGAGAAATGCGTAGCAATTGGACTAACCCAGTCCATCCCATTAAGAATGAGCATGCGGACATTGATATCCGCAGGAATGGACGCTGCTTTCCCGAGCTCATCAACGATGACGATCTTGTGGGGATTGATGAGAACAGGAGCAAGTTGACTGAATGGCTAACCATCGATGACAAGGAACACACGTTAATAACAGTGTCTGGTATGGGAGGTTTGGGAAAAACCACACTAGTGAAAAATGTGTATGATCGGGAGAGTGCCAAATTCCCTGATGCCCATGCTTGGATTGTGGTGTCACAAGCATATGATGTGGTTGATCTGCTGGGGACAGTGCTCACCAAGATAAGTCATACACAACAGCCACAGCCACCACTACCAGTCAACACTCGCGCCAGGCCTGACTTCTATGAGCTAGCAGAGGCAATAAAAAAGATACTGCAAGACAAGAAATGCTTGATCGTGCTGGATGATGTGTGGGACAAACAAGCATACACTAAGTTGCAGAGCACATTCCAGGGCCTCCAAGGAAGCCGTGTAGTGATCACAACACGGATTGATGATGTGGCAGCTCTTGCTCTAGAGGGACGTCGCCTGCAACTCCAGCCTTTGGACATGGAAGAATCATTCAACCTCTTTTGCAGAAGGGCTTTTCACAACAGAGTGGGCCACAATTGCCCTCAAGCGCTTGATGAGGTGGCTCGTTCTGTAGTAAAGAGGTGCCATGGCCTGCCATTAGCGATTGTATCTGCCGGCAGCCTATTGTCGACGAGACAAATAGATCAACATGCCTGGAAGCAGGTGTACAACCACCTTCGGAGCAAGCTGCACGCAAATAACCATGTCCAGGAGATACTTCAGCTGAGTTACCATGATATGCCAGGTGATCTCAGGAATTGCTTCCTGTATTGCAGCATGTTTCCTGAGGACTACCCCATCTCGGGAGAGAGTCTTGTCCGGCTGTGGGTTGCGGAAGGATTTGCAGTGAAGACAGATAACAGCACACCTGAGGAAGTGGCCGAGGGAAATCTCATGGAACTCATTGGCCGGAATATGTTGGAAGTTGTGGAGAGAGATGAGCTCAACAGGGTTAGGATCTGTAAGATGCATGACATTGTCCGAGACCTAGCTCTTGTTGTTGCTAGAGAGGAGCGGTTTGGCACCGCGAGTGATCAGGCTGAAATGTCCCGCATGGATAAAGAAGTCCGCCGGCTATCAGCATGTGGTTGGAAAAAAAGCACAGCGATGGTAGCGTCAGCGGCGGTGGAGTTCCCACACCTCCGGACAATGATCTCACTTGAAGCACCTCAATCCTCCACCAACATGATTTCCTCAGTTTTGACTGGATCCAGCTACCTTACTGTTCTTGAGCTGCAAGATTCTGAAATCAACCAAGTCCCGGAAACCATAGGGGATTTGTTCAACCTCCGCTATATCGGCTTAAGGCGCACCAAGGTCCGGTCACTTCCAAAGTCTATTGAGAAGCTCTCAAACCTCCAGACACTAGACATTAAGCAAACAAAGATAGAGAAGCTGCCGCCAGCAATTGTAAAGGTGGAGAAGCTACGGCACCTTTTGGCTGACAGGTTTGCTGATGAGAACCGGACAGAGTTCCGCTACTTCGTCGGCGTGGAAGCACCTAAAGGGATATCCAAGTTGGAAGAACTGCAGACTCTTGAGACCGTCCAGGCAAGCAAGGACTTGCCCGTGCAGCTGAAGAAAATGAATAAACTGCAGACTCTGTGGATTGACAACATCAGTGGTGCTGACTGCCAAAACCTTTTCTCTACCCTGTCGGCCATGCCCCATCTTTCCAGCCTACTTCTTTCTGCATGTGATGAGAATGAGATACTTTGTTTCGAATCCCTAAAGCCAGTATCTAATGAATTCCGCAAACTAATTGTCAGGGGCGGCTGGGCCGATGGGATACTCAAGTCCCCGATATTCCAGGGGAACGGAAAGTATCTCAAGTATCTAGCTCTAAGTTGGTGCAACCTTGGAAAAGAAGATCCGTTGCAGATATTGGCATCTCATGTGCCAGCTCTGACCTACCTTAGTCTTAACACGGTGAGTAGTGCAGACACTTTGGTTGTTTCTGCAGGGAGCTTTGCAGAGCTCAAGACACTTGTCTTGAAGCGCATGCTGAATGTCAAGAAGATAGTGATTGAAAAGAATGCCCTTCCCCGCATTGAAGGTATCTACATCGTGTCGCTCTCGGGGTTAAGTATGGTTCCTAGTGGCATCGAATACCTTGGATCGCTGAAGAAGCTCTGGCTGCGCGGTCTACACAAAGACTTCAAGGCTGAGTGGGCGCTGATGGAAAATTACATGAAGCATGTTCCGGACATCCGGACCTAGCTACGGAGCTGCAGCCTACTTCCTGCCGGATTTTTATTCGACAACACATCGTTTCATGCATTTTCGTCGTTTGTAAGTAAAGTACTGAAAATCGGGCACTACTTGCGCTCAAGAATGTAAGACGAGTCAGTTTGCTCCGTTGGGTCATTGGTTATGTACTGCTATTAGCTTGGCTTGGCTTGGCTTGATGTAAAATCATGGACCGTTTATATCAAATGATGCATTCTAAGTTTGTTATGAATATTGTTGTTGTACTGGTTGTCTTGGGTAATTTCTGATATCTATATCTCTGAAATCTATCCTATCATCTAAATCTGGGTCAAGCCTGACTGTTTTATCCGACAACATATTTTTATGCATTTTCGTTTTTTGCGAATAAGTTCTGGAACTCTAGCATTTGTTACCTTCACCGGATTTAAGACGATTGAGTTTGATCTTTAATTTTGATGACTTGTTATTTACTGCTGCATTCGATGGCTGATGCGCAGTCCTCCCACACGTCCAGCGTATGGCGATCTGCGCGCGCCGTATGCGCCATCTCCGTCCTGCCACTGTTACGTTGTAGGAAGACCTCAAACTCATGCAGTAGTGGCCTGCACCATCCATCCCGCTACAACACAGTGTAGATTTAGAGGTATTTTTCCTCGGGCACTTGTTAAAGTGTGGCTAAGATGTGTTTTTTTTTGAAAGGAATACGGTAAGGGAAGCCCCTACAGTGTTTTTTTATAATAAGAACCCAATTCTGCGCCCGTGGGGACTTGAACCTGGGTGGTTGGGTTGTACATCCACTTCCCTAACCGAATGAGCTAGGCTCACTTTAGGGGCATTATTAGCAAAAGTGTTTCTAGTTGTATATCTTTTGTGACACTTCTCCAAGTGCCCCAGTAAACATATAGCTATTGTGGCACTTCTCTAAGTTCCTAATGGATATATATCTTTTGGGACACTCCAAATGGCTCAATTTATCAGTGATCACATGAAAATAGAAAGAAGTGTGACTATGCACTATAAAGAAGAATCAAACTTATTTAAGAGGCTGCTAACAAAGGATATCTTGTTCTAAGCCGATGTATCCAACACTTTTGCTATATATATGTAGCCGCTCAAATATTAAGCGATTAAAATCTCCACCAAACTTCTTTAAGAGGCTGCAAAGTGCTAACAAATGAGGTAAAAACGAAAAAATAACAAGAATAAGCTATCATCAATGAGCAGGTTTCGAACTTTCAACTAGAGTCACTATGAGTGCAGCTCTGCACTTCAAAAGGATTCATGTTATCTGTACTTAGACCAAATCTTAAGTTCCTCGTGCCATCTGCAAAGTATGTGAACTCTCTCTCGATTCTTCTCCAGTGCGACTCATCAGCGGGGTGTCTCAACATCATGTCTTTCTTACGGTATTTTTTGTGCCATCGCAATAATCTGGCATGTTCTTTGTCTCTAAACAAATGTTTCAACCGTGATATTATAGGAACATACCACATCACCTTGGCAGGAACCCTCTTCCTAGGGCTTTCGCTCTCAACATCATCATGGTCATCTCGCCTGATCTTATACCTCAATGCAGTGCATACCGGGCATGCATCCAAATTCTCGTACTCACCGCGGTAGAGGATGCAATCATTAATGCATGCATGTATCTTCTGCACATTTAATTCTAGAGGGCAGACACCCATCTTCACTTCGTAAGTACTGGCGGGCAATTTCGTTACCCCTTGGAACCTGCTTCTTCATTATTTTTAGCAACTTTCCAAATCCCGAGTCAGTCACACCGTTCTCTGCCTTTCATTGCAACAATTTCAGTTTGCTACCTAGCTTTTTCTCGCAGTTTTCGCAAGCTGGGTACAACAATTTGTTGTGATCCTCTAACATCTGATCGAACTTCAACCTTTCCTTTTCAGTTTTGCGGTCTCTCTTTGCATCAGCAGTAGCCCAACCAAGATCATCATGAGGCTCATCTGACGCCTCTTGATCTTCTGCTTCCCCCATTGCAATAAAACCGTATTCAGGGAACATATGATAGTTGTCATCATCCTTTTCTTCTTCATTATCTTCTATCATAATCCCTCTTTCTCCGTGCTTGGTCCAACAATTGTAGCTGGGCATGAAACCGAACCATAACAGATGTGTGCGAAGGGTTTTAGAGGAAGAATCCTTCTTATTCTGATAGTCAACACATGGACAACACATCAAACCATCCACCTGTTGGTTTTCCTCGGTCACACAGATAAAATCTTTCAGGCCCGCAATGAACTCGTTATGGCGTCGGTCAGCGTATATCTATTGCTGGTCCATCTGCATTATATAATTAAGTTTATCAAAAACCATTATAGGGCATCATGAATAGTGAAGCGATGTACATCGACGCATGCATTTTATCAATGACGGGTGAAAGGATAAAGTTGTTAACCTCGATCGAGAAAGAAAAAAAAGAGGAGAAAGCTTAAGTGTGGCTCGGGCACTTCATATCGTATTTATTTTGTGTGAACTCAAGTGGCATCATGGTCTTAGGAATTTCATCGAGCACCTCTTGTGCGTGAGAAGGGAAAGCAAAGCAACATAAACTTCTAGTGCTAAGAAGTGAAAAAGCTAAGTGTGTGGCTCAGAAGCTTAAGCAGGGCATTTGTATATATAGGGCTGGACCTTTAGTTCTGGTTGGAGATACCAACCGGGACTAAAGGGGCTCGTAGCATGGTGCGGTAGGCCGCTGACTCTTTTTAGTCCCGGTTGGTATCTCCAACTGGAACTAAAGGTCACAACCGAACCAGGACTAAATGGGTGTGGTGGCCCCGTGCACGTCTTGACCGCTCGAACCGGACTAGAGCTCACATTAGTCCCGATTCATATTACAACAGGGACTAATGATATTTTTCCCAGTGATACATAGTGCAAGCAAGTCCTTAAGCCTTTAATAACAAGAACGGGGAAATTAAACACTGACCTGCTCCCTCTCCATATTCGGAAAGCCTGTGATAGATAGAGCAAGCAAGTTCTTGAGCCTTTAATAATAAGAAGGGGAAAACACTGACCTCACGTAAAACTGTACTCCAGAGAAAATAAAAATGTATATGCTCTATATCAAGACGACAATTTTGACGTTTAAGAATATCAAAATGGAGAGAAATATGGTGTATGTAAAAATGACTCACGTGCTGCCTGGGCCTAGGCCCCACATATTGCCACGAGCGAATCATGAAAGCCTAGTTTTTTTTTGTGACAGTACAATCGTAGATATTCACAAATACGTACACATATTTATCCCTATGAATATACGCACGCACATCCAAGCCTATGAGCACCTCCGACAGACCATGTCTAAGAAATTGATTTAGCAGGTTTTGAGATTGACGAAATCACCACACACGTCTCACCGTCATCAGGAACATTGCCTCTCACTATATAATATTCCGCATGTATGATACACCAAAATATCATTTAGTGGCCGGGGGTGCCACTGCTCTTCTAATCATCCAACCATATATTGATTCTAAAAAACCATGATTTATTGTCAACCCACAATTAATATGTACACCCAGTAAAAAAGGACTCATCTACTACTACATGGGACTAATGGATGGGACGCGAGAATGGGATAAGAACCAACGACATTGCTCTTCAGGTTTGTCGCCATGACGATCGATGAGACTATTCTCTACTGGTCAGAGGCGAGGAAGACGATGCCGCTATGCTGACTCACCCTAGGACCCTAGGTTGGAGTTGGCAAATACAATGTCACCAACATGCAACTCATATTTGGTCTAGAGACCATCCTTCCCGGTGTTTTTTTTTCTGAGAGGGATTCACCATGTGCACTTGGTTACCTGGTTAGGTAAGACTTCTTTGCCCCAACAATATCCGTCTTTATATAATATTGTGCATCATAAGAATGTCAAAGTTGCTCAAGTACTAGGTCAGGCGCCATTGAATATTACTTTTCCGAGAATTTTAAATGGTAATAAATGGACTTCATGGATGCAGCTATGTAGAAAACTGATGATGGTACAGTTAAACGACGAAGAGGATCGTTTTGTTTGGAACTTGTCATCTAATGGTCTGTTTACAGTAAAGTAGATGTATGAAGATCTTATGTGTGATCATACCCCTTTTCTGAGAAAATATCTATGGAAGGTGAAAATTCCGCTAAAAATTAAAATTTTCACGTGGTTCTTGAGTAATAAGGTTTTGTTAACCAAAGATAATTTAGTTAAACGGCATTGGAATGGGTGTACAAAATGTGTCTTCTGTGGGGAACAAGAGACCATCCAACACCTTTTTATTGAATGCCCCTTAGCTAAACTCTTATGGCGTACGGTGAACTTTACTTATGATCTTCCATCTCCCACCAATATTACCAATATGTTTGGTAATTGGTTAAATGGAGTAGATAGACAATCTAAGGCATACATCCGGATTGGGGTTGCTGCTTTATGTTGGTCTATTTGGAGGATCGGGAATGATATGATTTTTAATAAAAAAAACTTCTATTCATTTCTTGCAGGTTATTCATATGGTCTCCCATTGGGTCCAACTTTGGGCTCTACTATCTCCGACAGCGGGATGCCATGGTTTCTGGATGCACACGGCTCCTGATGGTCGCTCAGGATATCTTGTGCCAGGCTGGTTGGCGTCATACTAGAAGGCTATGTTGATATGTAGTCTTGTTTTTGAGTTTCTTTCATGGATTGATTGTTGTATCAATCCTTGATAATGCGTGCCTTGTAAATTTTGATACTCGGAACCTTTTTGCTTAATAAAGGGCTGTGTGCATCGTCACGATGCAGAAGCCGGGGCATACCCCCATTTCGAAAAAAAACTTGGTCACCATGTAGGAACGACACATCATCACACGCGCGAGGAACCACAAATGGTCGGAGCTCCAGTTGGTCGTTCTTCTCTAATAGGAAAGCAATGTGTTTGGTTCCCAGTACAAATCTACATAGTTTCTTTTTGGAGAGAAAGCAATTAAGATTTTCTTTAGATGATGCTAAAATAAATTGATATTTTAGAGGTAAAAAAACCAGATAGGTATTGCACACTGGCCAGTATGAGCTTGGGGGGGTGGGGGGGGCGATCAAAACCTCGACTTTATGGCTCGCGCTCGCTTTCGCCCCCCGCGCGGGCGAGAGGGAGCCAACCCTAGCGCTGCCGCCCGCCCTCCCTTCTCCTCCCCCTCCCCTTCGCCGCCGCCGGCGCATGCCGCCGGGCGTTGCTCGTGCGGTGCCGGCGGCGGCGGCCGGCTATTTCCCGTGCGCGTGGCAAGAAGGCGCGGAGCTCGGCGCCCGCGGTGGTGTCCCTAGGCTACCTGCTGGTCCGGCGTGGATGGGTGGCTCTCGAGGCGTCGGTGCTGCTCCTCGGCGGGGCAGCGAGGTGGATTGGCGGCAGATGGCCGGTTGCAGGCAGGTGGCTAGCGGCTGACCGCGCCCTCTGATACGTCTCCGACGTATCGATAATTTCTTATGTTCCATGCCACATTATTGATGATATCTACATGTTTTATGCACACTTTATGTCATAATTATGCGTTTTCTGGAACTAACCTATTGACGAGATGCCGAAGGGCCAGCTTGTCTGTTTTCTGCTGTTTTTGGTTTCAGAAATCCTAGTAAGGAAATATTCTCGGAATCGGATGAAATCAACGCCCAGCATCTTAGAATCCCCGGAAGCATTCAGAACACCCGAGAGTCGCCAGAGGGGGGCCACAGGCCCACCAGATGGTAGGCCGGCGCGGCCTTGGGGTGGCCCGCGCCCCCCTAGCGTGTCGTCGCCTCGTTGACCTTCTGACGCCGCCTCTTCGCCTATTTAAGCCCCCTCGACCTAAAACCTCGATACGGAAAAGCCACGGTACGAGAAACCTTCCAGAGCCGCCGCCATCGCGAAGCCAAGATCTGGGGGACAGGAGTCTCTGTTCCGGCACGCCGCCCGGACGGGGAAGTGCCCCCGGAAGGCTCCTCCATCGACACCACCGCCATCTCCATCAACGCTGCTGTCTCCCATGAGGAGGGAGTAGTTCTCCATCGAGGCTCGGGGCTGTACCGGTAGCTATGTGGTTCATCTCTTCCCTATGTACTTCAATACAATAATCTCATGAGCTGCCTTACATGATTGAGATTCATATGATGATGCTTGTAATCTAGATGTCATTGTGCTAGTCAAGTGGATTTTACTTATGTGATCTCCGGAGACTCCTTGTCCCACGTGTGTAAAGGTGACAGTGTGTGCACCGTGTGGGTCTCTTAGGCTATATTTCACGAATACTTATTCACCGTTATGAATGGCATAGTGAAGTGCTTATTTATATCTCTTTATGATTGCAATGTGTTTTGTATCACTATTCATCTATGTGCTACTCTAGTGATGTTATTAAAGTAGTTTATTCCTCCCGCACGGTGTAATGGTGACGAGTGTGTGCATCGTGTAGTACGTACTTGGCGTAGGCTATGATTGTGATCTCTTGTAGATTATGAAGTTAACTATTGCTATGATGGTATTGATGTGATCTATGCCTCCTTTCGTAGCGTGAAGGTGACAGTGTGCATGATATGTTAGTACTTGGTTTGGTTATGTTGATATGTCATGCACTCTAAGGTTATTTAAATATGAACATCGAATATTGTGGAGCTTGTTAACTCCGGCATTGAGGGTTCGTGTAATCCTACACAGTTAGTGGTGTTCATCATCCAACAAGAGAGTGTAGAGTCTAGCATCTATCTATTTATTCTGTTATGTGATCAATGTTGAGAGAGTCCACTAGTGAAAGTATGATCCCTAGGCCTTGTTCCTAAATACAGCTATCGCTGCTTGTTTACTCGTTCTCATCGTATCTCGTACTCGCCCGCAATATTACCACCATCCATCACACGTCGGTCTTGGACAAGCAAAGCACTTTTCTGGTGCCGTTGCTACTGCTCATATTTATTTATACCACCTGTATTTCACTATCTCTTTGCCGAACTAGTGCACCTATTAGGTGTGTTGGGGACACAAGAGACTTCTTGCTTCGTGGTTGCAGGGTTGCATGAGAGGGATATCTTTGACCTCTTCCTACCTGAGATCGATAAACCTTGGGTGATCCACTTAAGGGAAACTTGCCGCCGTTCTACAAACCTCTCGCTCTTGGAGGCCCAACACCGTCTACAAGAATAGAAGCTCCCGTAGACATCAAGCACTTTTCTCGTGGCCGTTGCCGGGAGGAAAGGTAAAAGGCACTCATACTCCGGTTCCAGTGTAACAGTACTTTTCTGGCGCCATTGTGTTTGTGCTCGAAGATATTTCCTTTAGATCCTGCAATTGCATCTTTTTGTTTCTTGTTTACACTAGTTTGGCATAATGGACAACAATGAGCTTCTTATTCTATTTCCTGATTTAAGACATGGATGGTTTGATCCGAAAATTAAAAAAACCATGGAACATATTAGTATGAACACTTTGAATACTATTGTTGCTAATGATATGGAAAATTCTAAGCTTGGGGAAGCTGGCTTTGATGAGCATGATATTTTTAGTCCCCCGGGCATTGAGGAGAAAATTTATTTGATGACACTTTGCCTCCTATTTATGATGATTATAATGATATTGGTCTTTTGGTGCCACCTGTTATGGAGGATGAATTTGATTATGATTACAATATGCCTCCTATATTTGATGATGATAATAATAATGATAGCTACTTTGTTGAATTTGCTCCCGCTACAACTAATAAAATTGATTATGCTTATGTGGAGAGTAATAATTTTATGCATGAGACTCATGATAAGAATGCTTTATGTGATAGCTATATTGTTGAGTTTGCTCATGTTGCTACTGAAAGTTATTATGAGAGAGGAAAATATGGTTGTAGAAATTTTCATGTTACTAAAACACCTCTCTATGTGCTAATTTTTTTGAAGCTACACTTGTTCTATCTTCCTATGCTTGTTACTTTGTTCTTCATGAATTCATTTGTGTACAAGATTCCTTTGCATAGGAAGTGGGTTAGACTTAAATTTGTTTTGAATTTGCCTCTTGATGCTCTCTTTTGCTTCAAATACTATTTCTTGCGAGTGCATCATTAAAACTGCTGAGCCCATCTTAATGGCTATAAAGAAAGAACTTCTTGGGAGATAACCCATGTGTTTATTTTGCTACAGTACCTTTATTTTATTTTGAGTCTTGGAAGTTTTTTACTACTGTAGCAACCTCTCCTTATCTTAGTTTTGTGTTTTGTTGTGCCAAGTAAAGTCGTTGATAGTAAGGTTCATACTAGATTTGGATTACTGCGTAGAAACAGATTTCTTTACTGTCACGAATCTGGGCAAAATTCTCTGTAGGTAACTCAGAAAATTATGCCAATTTACGTGAGTGATCCACAGATATGTACGCAACTTTCATTCAATTTGAGCATTTTCATTTGAGCAAGTCTGGTGCCTCAATAAAATTTGTCTTTACGGACTGTTCTGTTTTGACAGATTCTGCCTTTTATTTCGCATTGCCTCTTTTGCTATGTGGGATCGATTTCTTTGTTCCATTAACTTCCAGTAGCTTTGGGCAATGTCCAGAAGTGTTAAGAATGATTGTGTCACCTCTGAACATGTGAATTTTGATTATGCACTAACCCTCTAATGAGTTGTTTCGAGTTTGGTGTGGAGGAAGTTTTCAAGGGTCAAGAGAGGAGGATGATATACTATGATCAAGGAGAGTGAAAGCTCTAAGCTTGGGGATGCCCCGGTGGTTCATCCCTGCATATTTCAAGAAGACTCAAGCATCTAAGCTTGGGGATGCCCAAGGCATCCCCTTCTTCATCGACAAATTATCAGGTTCCTTCTCTTGAAACTATATTTTTATTCGGTCACATCTTATGTACTTTACTTGGAGCGTCTGTTTGTTTTTGTTTTTGATTGAATAAATGCTTGTTTGGGAGAGAGACATGCTCCGCTGGTTCATATGAACACATGTGTTCTTAGCTTTTAATGTTCATGGCGAAGGTTGAAACTGCTTCGTTAATTGTTATATGGTTGGAATTGGAAAATGCTACATGTAGTAATTGGTAAAATGTCTTGGATAATGTGATACTTGGCAATTGTTGTGCTCATGTTTAAGCTCTTGCATCATATACTTTGCACCTATTAATGAAGAAATACATAGAGCTTGCTAAAACTTGGTTTGCATATTTGGTCTCTCTAAAGTCTAGATAATTTCTAGTATTGAGTTTGAACAACAAGGAAGACGGTGTAGAGTCTTATAATATTTTCAATATGTCTTTTATGTGAGTTTTTCTGCACCGGTTCATCCTTGTGTTTGTTTCAAATAACCTTGCTAGCCTAAGCCTTGTATCGAGAGGGAATACTTCTCATGCATCCAAAATCCTTGAGCCAACCACTATGCCATTTGTGTCCACCATACCTACCTACTACATGGTATTTCCTGCCATTCCAAGTAAATACTTCATGTGCTACCTTTAAACCTTCAAAATGCTTCTCAATTTGTGTTAATGTTTTATAGCTCATGAGGAAGTATGTGGTGTTTATCTTTCAACCTTGTCATTTACTCTTGACAGACTTTCATAATGGACTAGTGGCACATCCGCTTATCCAATAATTTTGCAAAAAGAGCTGGCAATGGGGTTCCCAGCCCCGATTAATCAAACTTCATTAATAATTTTCTTCACATGTTTTGCTCTGATTCATCAGTAAGCAACTTAATTTTGCAAATAGATACTCCTCCATGGTATGAGATTGATGGTAGGCACCTGAGGATTCGGTTAGCCATGGCTTGTGTAAGCAAAGGTTGGGGGGAGTGTCACTCATAATAAAAACTAAAATACGTGTGTAAACAAAAGAGAAGAGGGATGATCTACCATGCTGGTAGAGATAACGTCCTTCATGGGAGCCGCTCTTGAAAGTCTGGTTGGCGAGGTAGTTAGAATGCCCACTACCATTCGTTGACAACAACAAACACTTCTCAAAATTTTACTTTTATGCTCTCTATATGATTTCAAAACTTAAAAAGCTCTAGCACATGATTTAATCCCTGCTTCCCTCTGCGAAGGGCCATTCTTCTACTTTTATGTTGAGTCAGTTCACCTATTTCTCTCCACCTCAAGAAGCAAACACTTGTGTTAACTGTGCATTGATTCTTACATACTTGCTTATTGCACTTGTTATATTACTTTACATTGACAACTATCCATGAGATATACATGTTACAAGTTGAAAGCAACTGCTGAAACTTAATCTTCCTTTGTGTTGCTTCAATACCTCTACTTTGAATTATTGCTTTATGAGTTAACTTTTATGCAAGACTTATTGATGCTTGTCTTGAAGTACTATTCATGAAAAGTCTTTGCTTTATGATTCAGTTGTTTACTCATGTCATTTACATTGTTTTGATCGCTGCATTCATTACATGTGTTTACAATAGTATGATCAAGATTATGATGGCATGTCACTCCAGAAATTATCTTTGTTATCGTTTACTCCGCTCGGGACGAGCGAAACTAAGCTTGGGGATGCTGATACGTCTCCGACGTATCGATAATTTCTTATGTTCCATGCCACATTATTGATGATATCTACATGTTTTATGCACACTTTATGTCATAATTATGCGTTTTCTGGAACTAACCTATTGACGAGATGCCGAAGGGCCAGTTTGTCGTTTTCTCGCTGTTTTTGGTTTCGTAAATCCTAGTAAGGAAATATTCTCGGAATCGGACGAAATCAACGCCCAGCATCTTAGAATCCCCGGAAGCATCCGGAACACCCGAGAGTCGCCGAGGGGGGCCACAGGCCCACTCGGATGGTAGGCCGGCGCGGCCTGGGGGTGGCCCGTGCCCCCCTAGCGTGTCGTCGCCTCGTTGACCTTCTGACGCCGCCTCTTCGCCTATTTAAGCCCCCTCGACCTAAAACCTCGATACGGAAAAGCCACGGTACGAGAAACCTTCCAGAGCCGCCGCCATCGCGAAGCCAAGATCTGGGGGACAGGAGTCTCTGTTCCGGCACGCCGCCGGGATGGGGAAGTGCCCCCGGAAGGCTCCTCCATCGACACCACCGCCATCTCCATCAACGCTGCTGTCTCCCATGAGGAGGGAGTAGTTCTCCATCGAGGCTCGGGGCTGTACCGGTAGCTATGTGGTTCATCTCTTCCCTATGTACTTCAATACAATAATCTCATGAGCTGCCTTACATGATTGAGATTCATATGATGATGCTTGTAATCTAGATGTCATTGTGCTAGTCAAGTGGATTTTACTTATGTGATCTCCGGAGACTCCTTGTCCCACGTGTGTAAAGGTGACAGTGTGTGCACCGTGTGGGTCTCTTAGGCTATATTTCACAGAATACTTATTCACTCGTTATGAATGGCATAGTGAAGTGCTTATTTATATCTCTTTATGATTGCAATGTGTTTTGTATCACTATTCATCTATGTGCTACTCTAGTGATGTTATTAAAGTAGTTTATTCCTCCTGCACGGTGTAATGGTGACAGTGTGTGCATCGTGTAGTACGTACTTGGCGTAGGCTATGATTGTGATCTCTTGTAGATTATGAAGTTAACTATTGCTATGATGGTATTGATGTGATCTATGCCTCCTTTCGTAGCGTGAAGGTGACAGTGTGCATGATATGTTAGTACTTGGTTTGGTTATGTTGATATGTCATGCACTCTAAGGTTATTTAAATATGAACATCGAATATTGTGGAGCTTGTTAACTCCGGCATTGAGGGTTCGTGTAATCCTACACAGTTAGTGGTGTTCATCATCCAACAAGAGAGTGTAGAGTCTAGCATCTATCTATTTATTCTGTTATGTGATCAATGTTGAGAGAGTCCACTAGTGAAAGTATGATCCCTAGGCCTTGTTGCTAAATACAGCTATCGCTGCTTGTTTACTGTTCTACTGTATCTGTACTGCCTGCAATATTACCACCATCCATCACACGTCAGTCTTGGACAGCAAAGCACTTTTCTGGTGCCGTTGCTACTGCTCATATTTATTTATACCACCTGTATTTCACTATCTCTTCGCCGAACTAGTGCACCTATTAGGTGTGTTGGGGACACAAGAGACTTCTTGCTTCGTGGTTGCAGGGTTGCATGAGAGGGATATCTTTGACCTCTTCCTACCTGAGATCGATAAACCTTGGGTGATCCACTTAAGGGAAACTTGCTGCTGTTCTACAAACCTCTGCTCTTGGAGGCCCAACACTGTCTACAAGAATAGAAGCTCCCGTAGACATCACCCTCCCAACCCAAATCTGGGCCCTCTAGGCCCCATCTGGGTTGGGGTGGGCTGTCTCAGGCCCCGTTGATGCTCTCTGGAGGTGAACGTGGGGCGTCAGCGGGGATGGGTGGTGGCGGCGCTGCACGCCGGCCATCTGCAGCGTGGCGGCGGAAACTTTATGGGCTAGGCGGGACTGGCCGGGCCAGTAGGGGATCGGTGTATTTCTGTTGGCACGTCCGGTATGCTACCGCGATGGCGGTGGAGGTTGTTACCTCCCACGTGGCGGCGGTGTTGCTTCCCCTGACCCTGGTGTGCCTGTCTTTCCCTCAAGGCCTCATGTCTGGGACCACAGTGAGACGGCAAGGATGGCTTCTAGATCGTGGTGGCGCATGCTGGTTGATGGCAGTTGGGTGGAGCACTTCGAGTTGTCTGGGGTGATGGTGGTTTGGGGATCGGGAGAAATCCCTGTTCGACGCCGACTTGGCGACGCCTGCGCGTGTCGTCTTTCCTTCCTGAAGGGCGTCGGGGGTACTGAAAGTGCATAGAGGCCCCCATATGTGGTTTTGGTAATTAATGACAATCCCTATGGACTAATGTTTGCATTGAGTTATATGTGTAGGAGTTGTCCATAGGCAATGCTTGAACGATTAGTTGGCGTCAAGGTTGCAATACAAGGAAATGAGATGCACTGAAGAAGAAGCTCTCGCATAGTAGATTATGGGGGAACAATCCGCAAGAGGAAAATCAAGCAAGCAATCAAGAACGGCGTTTCATCTTGTTGCAGTAAAGATCATCATCATCATCGAGCTCAAGTCGAAGGTGCAAGGCTGAGGTTTGCTCTCAAGAGTTTCTTTTGTAGGGATTCATTGCATAGAAAACAAAAAAAATTCTTACCGCGAGAACGCAATCTAAGCCAAGATGCAATCTAGAAGACGGAAGCAACGAGGAGATGATCGAGACTCACCCTTGAAGATTTCCAAAGCCTACAAGATGAGGCTCTTGTTGCTGCGGTAGACGATCACTTGCCGCTTGCAAAAGCGCGTAGAAGATCTTGATCACGGTGCCACGATCGGGCATCACCTCCGTACTCGGTCACACGTTCGGTGTTGATGAAGACGACGTCCTTCTCCCCGTTCCAGCGGGCAGCGGAAGTAGTAGCTTCTCCTTAAATCCGGCAGCACGACGGCGTGGTGGCGGTGGTGGTGGAGAACTCCGGCGGAGCTTCGCTAAGCGTGCGGGAGAGGTGGAGGAGAGGGGGCGGCTAGGGTTTGGGAGAGGGGGGCGCCGGCCACTATAGGGTGCGGCCACCTTGTGGTCTTGGGGTGGCCGGCCCCCTCCCCTATGCCCCTCATTATATAGGTGGATCCCCAAGTGTTGGACTACAAGTCTTTGAATAAGACCCCAACACAAGAACCTTCCATGTAGTAGGGAAACCTACCCAAGGTGGGACTCCCACTTGAGGTGGGATTCCCCCCTTCCATGTGGGGGGGATGGCCGGCCCCCTTAGGTGGAGTCCACCTTGGACTCCCCCACTAGGGTTGGCCGGCCATGGGAGGTGGAGTCCCTTCGGGACTCCGCCTTCCAATTTGATTTCTTCCGGACTTTTCTAGAACCTTCTAGAACCTTCCATAAAATCTTCCGGATCATTTTAAATCTTATAAAATGACTTCCTATATATGAATCTTATTCTCCGGACCATTCCGGAACTCATCGTGATGTCCGGGATCTCATCCGAGACTTCGAACAATACTTCGAACTCCATTCCATATTCAAGTTCTACCATTTCAACATCAAACCTTAAGTGTGTCACCCTACGGTTCGCGAACTATGTGGACATGGTTGAGTACTCTCTTCGACCAATAACCAATAGCGGGATCTGGAGATCCATAATGGCTCCCACATATTCAACGATGACTTTAGTGATCGAATGAACCATTCATGTACGATACCAATTCCCTTTGTCACACGATATTTTACTTGTGCGAGGTTTGATCATCGGTATAACTCTATACCTTGTTCAACCTCGTCTCCTGACAAGTACTCTTTACTCGTACCGTGGTATGTGGTCTCTTATGAACTTATTCATATGCTTGCAAGACATTAGACGACATTCCACCGAGAGGGCCCAGAGTATATATATCCGTCATCCGGATGGACAAATCCCACTGTTGATCCATATGCCTCAACTCATACTTTCCGGATACTTAATCCCATGATACGCGTACAGCACGCGTCCGTTGGGAACCCCAAGAGGAAGGTGTGATGCGTACAGCGGCAAGTTTTCCCTCAGTAAGAAACCAAGGTTTATCGAACCAGTAGGAGCCAAGAAGCACATTGAAGGTTGATGGCGGCGAGATGTAGTGCGGCGCAACACCAGGGATTCCGGCGCCAACGTGGAACCTCGCACAACACAACCAAAGTACTTTGCCCCAACGAAACAAGTGAGGTTGTCAATCTCACCAGCTTGTCGTAACAGAGGATTAGATGTATAGTGTGGATGATGATTGTTTGCAGAGAACAATAAAACAAGTATTGCAAGTAGATTGTATTTCAGATGTAAAGAATTGGACCGGGGTCCACAGCTCACTAGTGGTGTCTCTCCCATAAGATAAATAGCATGTTGGGTGAACAAATTACAGTTGGGCAATTGACAAATAGAGAGGGCATGACCATGCACATACATGATATGATGAGTATAGTGAGATTTAATTGGGCATTACGACAAAGTACATAGACCGCTATCCAAGCATGCATCTATGCCTAAAAAGTCCACCTTCAGAGTTATCATCCGAACCCCTTCTAGTATTAAGTTGCTAACAACGAGACAATTGCATTAAGTATGGTGCGTAATGTAATCAATAACTACATCCTCGGACATAGCATCAATGTTTTATCCCTAGTGGCAACAGCACATCCATAACCTTAGGGGTTTCCGTCACTCCCCGCATTCACGGAGACATGAACCCACTATCGAGCATAAATACTCCCTCTTGGAGTTAAGAGTAAAAACTTGGCCAGAGCCTCTACTAATAACGGAGAGCATGCAAGATCATAAACAACACATAGGTATAAATTGATAATCAACATAACATAGGATTCTCTATCCATCGGATCCCAACAAACACAACATGTAGCATTACAGATAGATGATCTTGATCATGTTAGGCAGCTCACAAGATCCGACAATGAAGCATAATGAGGAGAAGACAACCATCTAGCTACTGCTATGGACCCATAGTCCAGGGGTAGACTACTCACTCATCACTCCGGAGGCGACCATGGCGGTGTAGAGTCCTCCGGGAGATGAATCCCCTCCCGGCAGGGTGCCGGAGGCGATCTCCTGAATCCCCCGAGATGGGATTGGCGGCGGCGACGTCTCTGGAAGGTTTTCCGTATCGTGGCTCTCGGTACTGGGGGTTTCGCGACGAAGGCTATTTGTAGGCGGAAGGGCAGAGTCGGGAGAGTCACGAGGGGCCCACATGCTAGGGTGGCGCGGCCAGGGCTTGGGCCGCGCCGCCCTAGTGTGGCGCCGCCTCGTGGCCCCACTTCGTCTTCTCTCCGGTCTTCTGGAAGCTTCGTGTGAAAATAGGCCCCTGGGCGTTGATTTCGTCCAATTCCGAGAATATTTCCTTACTAGGATTTCTGAAACCAAAAACAGCAGAAAACAACAACTGGCTCTTCGGCATCTCGTTAATAGATTAGTTCCAGAAAATGCATAAATATGACATAAAGTATGCATAAAACATGTAGGTATCATCAATAATGTGGCATGGAACATAAGAAATTATCGATACGTCGGAGACGTATCAGCATCCCCAAGCTTAGTTCTCGCTCGTTCCGAGCAGGTAAACGATAACAAAGATAATTTCTGGAGTGACATGCCATCATAACCTCGATCATACTATTGTAAGCATATGTAATGAATGCAGCGATCAAAACAATGTAAATGACATGAGTAAACAACTGAATCATAAAGCAAAGACTTTTCATGAATAGTACTTCAAGACAAGCATCAATAAGTCTTGCATAAGAGTTAACTCATAAAGCAATAAATCAAAGTAGAGGTATTGAAGCAACACAAAGGAAGATGAAGTTTCAGCGGTTGTTTTCAACTTATAACATGTATACCTCATGGATATTGTCAATGTAAAGTAATATAACAAGTGCAATATGCAAGTATGTAGGAATCAATGCACAGTTCACACAAGTGTTTGCTTCTTGAGGTGGAGAGAGATAGGTGAACTGACTCAACATAAAAGTAAAAGAAATGCCCTTCGCAGAGGGAAGCATTGATTGCTATATTTGTGCTAGAGCTTTGGTTTTGAAAACAAGAAACAATTTTGCCAACGGTAGTAATAAAGCATATGTGGTATGTAAATTATATCTTACAAGTTGCAAGCCTCATGCATAGTATACTAATAGTGCCCGCACCTTGTCCTAATTAGCTTGGATTACCGGGATTATCATCGCAATGCACATGTTTCAACCAAGTGTCACAAAGGGGTACTTCTATGCCGCCTGTACAAAGGTCTAAGGAGAAAACTCGCATTGGATTTCTTGCTTTTGATTATTCTCAACTTAGACATCCATACCGGGACAACATAGACAACAGATAATGGACTCCTCTTTAATGCATAAGCATGTAGCAACAATTAATGTTCTCATATCAGATTGAGGATATATGTCCAAAACTGAAACTTCCACCATGATTCATGGCTTTAGTTAGCGGCCCAATGTTCTTCTCTAACAATATGCATGCTCTAACCATTAAATGAGTGGTAAATCGCCCTTACTTCGTGACAAGACGGACATGCATAGCAACTCACATGATATTCAACAAAGAGGGTAGTTGATGGCGTCCCCAGGAACATGGTTATCGCACAACAAGCAACTTAATAAGAGATAAAGTGCATAAGTACATATTCAATACCACAATAGTTTTTAGGCTATTTGTACCATGAGCTATGTATTGTAAAGGTAGAGAATAGAAATTTTAAAGGTAGCACTCAAGCAATTTACTTTGGAATGGCGGAGAAATACCATGTAGTAGGTAGGTATGGTGGACACAAATGGCATAGTGGTTGGCTCAAGGATTTTGGATGCATGAGAAGTATTCCCTCTCGATACAAGGTTTAGGCTAGCAAGGTTATTTGAAACAAACACAAGGATGAAGCGGTGCAGCAAAACTCACATAAAATACATATTGAAAACATTATAAGACTCTACACCGTCTTCCTTGTTGTTCAAACTCAATACTAGAAATTATCTAGACTTTAGAGAGACCAAATATGCAAACCAAATTTTAGCAAGCTCTATGTATTTCTTCATTAATAGGTGCAAAGTATATGATGCAAGAGCTTAAACATGAGCACAACAATTGCCAAGTATCACATTATCCAAGACATTATAGCAATTACTACATGTAGCATTTTCCGATTCCAACCATATAACAATTTAACGAAGAAGAAACTTCGCCATGAATACTATGAGTAAAGCCTAAGGACATACTTGTCCATATGCAACAGCGGAGCGTGTCTCTCTCCCACACAAAGAATGCTAGGATCCATTTTATTCAAACAAAACAAAAAACAAAAACAAACCGACGCTACAAGCAAAGTGCATAAGATGTGACGGAATAAAAATATAGTTTCAGGGGAGGAACTTGATAATGTTGTCGATGAAGAAGGGGATGCCTTGGGCATCCCCAAGCTTAGACGCTTGAGTCTTCTTGAAATATGCAGGGGTGAACCACCGGGGCATCCCCAAGCTTAGAGCTTTCACTCTCCTTGATCATGTTGTATCATCCTCCTCTCTTGATCCTTGAAAACTTCCTCCACACCAAACTCAAAACAACTCATTAGAGGGTTAGTGCACAATCAAAATTTACATGTTCAGAGGTGACATAATCATTCTTAACACTTCTGGACATTGCACAAAGCTACTGAAAGTTAATGGAATCGAAATATCCATCGAACATATCAAAACAGGCAATGCGAAATAAAAGGCAGAATCTGTCAAAACAGAACAGTTCGTAAAGACGAATTTCTAAGGGGCACCAGACTTGCTAAAATGAAA
>NC_061512.1:16258223-16364022 GCF_022539505.1 Lolium rigidum | reverse complement strand
GGAAGACGAGCAGAGGACTACCTGGGCCAGCCCATTAGTGCACGCTATGAACGTGTCAATCTCTCTCTCAACAACAACAAAAACAAAACAAAAGGTAACCCGTCCAGCACCTGCACCGAGCTCAGTCGTCTTCTTCCGGTTCCCCGCCGCCGCCGTCCACCCAGATCCCCACTCGCCGCCGCCGATGGCAGCACCCAACACGGCGGCTCCTCGCGCAAGCAAGCACACGGTAGATCCTTTATTTCGACCCCTCGCAGCCTCCGATTGAGTCCCTAACCTCTCTCTTCTCCACCGATGTGTGCGCAGATTGGCCGCTCCCTATCTCCACGGATGGCGATGACGGCTGTGGACAGCCTCACCGACGACATCCTCGCCGACATCATCTCGCGAGTGCCCTACAAGTCGACCTCGCTGCCGCAAGTGCGTCTCCACGCGGTGGCGTGACCTCATCACCCACCCCGACCACCGCGCCAAGATGCCCCGGTCCCCTGCTCGGCTTCTTCTATGAAACCTATGACATAGCCCGCTTCCCACGGAAGGCTCGCTATTTTATCAACGCGTTAGCGCAGGGCTTCCCTCCTCTTGTCGACCCCTCGCTATCGTTCCTGCCCAAACATGAGAGTCTTCACATCTTGGACGGCTGCAACGGTCTCCTCCTCTGCCTCCTCCTCGAGGAGGGGACTGATGCTGATGAGATCCAATATTATGTGGTGTGCAATCCCTCCACGGAGAAATGGGTGGTCGTGCCTTCCACACGAGTGGTCTAGCAGGGCACAAGTTTACCTGGCCTTCGATCCGGCTGTCTCCTCCCACTTCCATGTGTGTGAGCTCGTAGATTCTACATTGCTCGTACGCACGCGTATATACAGGCTAATTCTACCAGTCTCTCGCACGGTCGACACGTGCGTGCTCTAGATTGCCCATGCCGAAGGAAACTTGCTTCACGCGCGCGCTTGGAAGATCAGCTGGCTCCGGCGCCATCGTCGCCACCGCGTCCGGAGCGTCCGACAAATACGCACTTCACCGGGCCCGTGTGACCGGTCAGCACGGCGAGGCGGGAGTGGCTACGCGCCCTCGTCCATTTCGGCGGACCCACCACGCGCGCCCGCCCGCAGGAGGAGTTGGGGAAGCGCAGCAGCTCGGGTGGGTTGCCTTTTCCGTTTTTCCTTTTTCCACGTGGTTTTTTTTTTCTTCTTTAAAAGAGGACGGATTCATCCGAAGACGCGCGCGCGGATGTCTGCTCCTCCGTACAAAAGGTTGACTCGATCGTGTGATGGCTGCAAACGTGACGATAAAAAAAGTATCGATACAAACGTGACGGCCGGCCGGTTAATTAATGTGCGCGCGCTCTCCTCGTCTTGAAACAAACAAACAAACAAACAAACGTCACGGCCGATAATTGCTCCTGTCCATATATACGTCCATCTCTTCCAACACAAAATAATTATTTCTTCCAACAAAATTAATCTTAACCACTCTACACAATAGGGATCAAATACGTACGTACTATGCTAGTATACTAGACTAGAACTATTCCCTACCTCCTTCGGCCACCATTTTCAATTTTCCTTTTATTTACATATTATATCCACATGCTATTTCTAAATACTACATCTAAATTTTGGCAAACCTTCATGGGGGTGTTCACCGTCCACCAAAAAACCGGAGGGCGGTCTTTCAGCGTCGATCAACGTGTGGGCAACTAATTGGTTGGCGACCGACGGTGACAGAGCGGCACCGGCGACTATTGGGGGGCGGTGGCCGGCAATGTCAATTGAGCACTAGGATCCCTACAGGAAAACGGAATGGTGTCGATGATGGTGTGGGTCTATGCCGACGGACAAAGGACGGAGGCGGCGTTGGCTGCGACGACCAGGAGGAGGAGGAGGACTCCGGCGCCTGGTTCGCCCGGCTGGAGGCGCAGGAGGCGACGGACGAGAAGGCGGCGGCAAGGAAGGAGGTCAGGGCCCGGGCAAGGACGCAGGCACGGGCGGCGCGTCATCGTCCGTTCACCGACGACGATGACCAAGACGCCACTTCGTCCGTCTCGAAGCCCTCCACGGACGCGTCGTCCGGCAGTTCCTCTTCCGCGAGGAGGTGACAAGCAAGAGGCGCAGGAGTGAGGACGACAAAGCATGACCTTCTAACAAGAAGGCCAAGAATTAGCTTATAGTTTCTTTGTTTTTAAATTTATTCTCTAGTTTCAATGTTAAATATGTTTAAACTTGTTTGATTCGAGTAAATCAGTACTAGTTGTTTTCGCACTAGCTGTTTTTGCGTTTCAACTTATTTTCGAGTAATCATTCATACAAATTGGGTAGTTCTTCATTAAAAAGGAAAATAATGAGCAAGGAAACATCACACTGGATATCCAAAATGCGTCGGACCGCCCCGACGCAAACGAATAATTCGCGCTCGCGGTCATTTTCGCATCCGCCACGCGACACAAAAGGACGCCCGCAGATAGTTTCAGCGTCCGAAATGCGTCGCCCCGTTGGAGATGCGCTTACACGCAGCCTCCTACTGCCACAAGCCAACAAGGTCCTCCTTACACACAAGGTGTGTAATCGAAGATAAGTTGATTCTTCTTTTTTTCTAGTACAATAAGTTTCCAACACCAAAAAAGTATATCTCTAAAGAGATCTAAGCTCCCAGGGTTGGGAGCCTCTCTGGGCGTTTTGCATGTCGTTATCGCGGGCCCTACATTGCTTCTACCATTTCGTTTGTCTCACCTTTCTGCTCGGACCTTGTTTGCATGAGATAATGGAGGATGCGGCACTACACATCGCTGAGGCGCGAGTGAGCTTCCAGCTGCTGCCAGGTCGGCAAGAATGGCGGCAGCGAGGAGATTCACGGCCTTATATGTTTGTACGTGGAGTGCCTCCCCGCGATCTCCAATGTCCCCTGCACCGCTGCATGTGGAGTTTGATGGCCGTGGCGAGCATCGACATTGTCGTGGCCCGCGCCATGGGTGTGTGGGCGCGGTTGTACGCACCGGCCGCAGCGGCAGGGAATAAGGTTCCCGTGGTGGTTTACTTCCACGGTGGCGGCTTCGGCGGTGGCTCCGCGACCTGGAGCTGCTACCACGAGTTCCTGGCACAGCTCCCCGCGCGGACGACCTGCGTCGTGATGTCAGTCGACTACCGCCTCGAGCCCGAGAACCGCACCCCGGCCGCGTTCGACGACGGGCTCGCGGCGGTGCGGCAGCAGGCGGGGTACCTAATGGGCGACAGCACAGGCGTCACCATCGTGTTCCACATCGCCGCGCGGCTCGGCGAGGGCGGGCTTGGCACTCTGGCCACGCTCTCTGCCAAAGGAGCCATCCTGATCCAGCGGTTCTTCGGCGGCGAGGCCCGCACAAAGTTGGAGAAGACGCCGCCGTAGTCGGCGCTGAGCCTTTCAACCTCGGAGAGCTACTGGCGCATGGTGCTCCCCGCCGGAGCTGGCCGTGACCACCCGCGGTTCAACCCGCTGTCCCGTGGCGCGCCCAGGATGGATACCTTGCCGCTGCCGCCCGTGCTGGTGTGTGTGGCGGAGGCGGGCATGCTTCGCGACAGGACCTGGAGCTGTGCAGGGCGCGGGAAGAGCGTGGAGTAGGCCATGTACAGCGGCGTCGGGCACGCCTTCAGGTGCTCCACACCACAACGACCACCTGTCCCAGAAGTGGACACACATGTAATGCTCGCGCACATCAGGGCCTTCGTCAGCGCTAGGTCCAGTAGCTAACAATCTGCTCGCCGTGTCACGTCAGCTGTTAATTAATTAATCCAGTCTAATCCACAACCGATTTCAGTGTAGTAAGCAGCAATAACTTGCAATCCTCGCCCAAGTAAAGAGAAAAAGGTCCATACGAAACTTTGATTGTTGCATACACTAGCCAGTGCCGTTGCAAAAGCGTTGCCGATCCTAAGATGCTGGTGTTTCACCCCGTGTATATCATTGATATTTTGTCCATTATCTATACTCTACTTGCTTGAAAAGGCGGTGGCTTAATATATAATGTTGTTTAACTTGGTGCGTTGCATCAAGAAAACCAGAAAAGGCACCAAGAACAAATCATCGTGCTTATTTGCACTTTGCAGCCACTGCTTCTGGAAACTTAAGAGGGCTGATGGAGCTTGATATCCAACAAACAGTTATCTAACACAATTTTCAGGGGCGCGTTCTAAATAAGCGCCAGAAGCAGCTGATACAATGTTATTCAAGGCGCTGGCAGTACCTTCTTATGTATAGGGACGGCCGTTCTACACCAGGGCAACCCATATGGTTGAGAAAATTTCTGAATTTAGAAAGATAATGAATTTCATTGAAATTTGTACAAACATAGCACAATTTCTACAAACATAAACTTAGAACATTACAAAAAACTAATCTAACCGGTCCATCGGTAAAAAAAATTAAAACTTTTACCAACTTTACTAAAAGAATTAGCAACATATGTGCTTTGTTCTTTTGTTTTGTTTGTGTTTGTTATTATACTGTTGTTCTTCCAGGACATTTGTTCATGACTGTTTAGCTTTGTATACACATTCACATTTAGTTCGGTGTAATACATGACCGATGCGAGTGATGATCGATTAGCGAGGGTACATATGACACAAAAAAACTCCAACGAGAAAATCAGAGAACGGCGCGACATGACGCGCTAGGTCCTTCTAGTACAAGTACTAAATGTCACTCTTATATGACGACGACAGAGTCTATGGATGGAGAGGAGATTGATACGGTAGATTTTCTCCATGCACGGCTGGGATGAACGTACGGGCCTCCCAGCAAATCCAACACCTTTTCAACGCAAAACATGCCCAAGGAATAAATGCCATTCATCCATCTTATTCTACCCACCTGCATGCTCACGTATCTGCTGCAGGCTACTAACACTCCAACAACATTTACTTCTCTGCCATGTAGATTTGGGAATTTTCTGCAGCAAAGTTATGCCTATTAATTACCATTATTATTTTGCAATTCAATTTTTTTTTGGCATGACACGTCGATCATATTTCTCTCGGGGATGTCTGAATAGCTCATACACTGGCATACAAAAACAGAGACAACATTTGGATTAGCCCGGAATCAATCCAGCTCCAACACTAGCTAGAATACAAAACACAAAACGAGCCAATTACTTCACACACCATCTCTTACAAAGCTCCAATCTGGGAGGAGCCATTACAAACAGCAAAACGGTGACCCATATGCATGTATGCTTCGATTTCGGCATCCAACTGATCATACTGGAGGAGATATAGCCAGCCAGGATTACCACTCAAAACACAGCAAGGAGGATTCATCCATCCTATTCCTAGGCAGCAACATAACCATGCAATTTATCTTCCCTTGCAGCCACCAAACAAACAAGATTAACAGATAGAGGAATCAAAATTTGATGTTGCACACCTCCGAAAGGAGGCGCCTCCTCACCCCGCTACCACCACAAGAATCTGCAGATTTTTATATGGCCAACTAATAGATGCCAGCTACTACCTTAATTGGCTGCCATGCATCTACTCCTCCTTTTCAATATCCTTGCACAAGAACAAAATATGGTCAGCTGATCTAGTAGAGCAAGACTACTAGATGATCAACTCTGTAGTACCAGGGGAGATGGAGAAAGTGAGAGATTACCTGATCTAGTTATAAGGCAGGGGGCAAACGAATTGCACAGGCAACAACTCTTATGCCTCATCACCACCATAGATGGGTAACTCTTCCTTTCAGCAAAGAATCCTCGCTGAGCTGAAAATATGAGTGAGATGACAGCAGGTACAAGAACAATTACAACTGGACACAAACAGACCGTAGAGTTCCACAATACCACTAGTAAATACTGACTAGCTAAAATAGCACTCAATTGTAGATTTTCATCCCAGAACAGCACTAGTTACAAGTTTGCAACATCAACTATGCATATACCAAACAGAAGAAATACTATTGAATCAAATAGTGACAAAATTAACACTTCGGGCATACAATTCCAGCAAACAGCATTCATCTGGTGAAACAAAGCTATTTGACATTTGAGCTAGACATAAGCACTTCAATATAGTAAGGTTCAACAAGTGCAATCAGCCAGAATATAGCAATAGTACAACTCTCTTCAGTAAGAACCCAACCACACCAAGTTAAGCCCACATTTTAAGAAGTGGAACATAGACACAACCAGATCAAGATCACTGAAATAGCAAAATAAGCATGAAGACACAAACATTACAGGCTACCGCCTTTGGAAACTACAGCCATAACACCATTATCCAACATGGGAATGCTACGTATAGCACACAACATGAGGACTGGATATACAAAGCTAGCATTCAATTTATGGAAGATGTGTAACATATTATTATAGAGCAAGCAAATAATGTTACTGCTGCACATAGTAGGTACAGACAATACGAGTACCTCACACAACAAAACAATAGAAATCAATGTATATGTTTCAATCACTGCTGCATCGTACTTACTTAAACTTCGAACAAAAAAAGGCCATAGAGTTGACCTTCTGTGGCTCACAGATGGGAGACACGGTGATGTAGGAGTCGTACCAGTTGAAGGAGGCAGCTGTACATTTGCATGTATCATGCAGTGAATCATCAAATGCACCAACGTGAAGGGAGGCATAAATAAATCATCTCGCTGCGACAGGAGGGGCGCCAGCAACACCTTTACCTAAGCAGATCTGCGGGTGCACTGGCGCCAGGTTGAGGAAGATGACCTGGAACATAAGATAAACATCATTATTGTCCTGACAAGTCAAATACTAGGAACGTAGCAGCCAAAAAGTCTGTTGGTTGCAGATTAGAAATTTAGTGTAAATGATTTATCAGAAGCTTATCACTAGCTTGTTCAGTTAACCCTGTCCACTTCATTTTACCTTTATGTGATTATTACTGTCAGCAGGTTCATTTCTCACATAGGCAGTAACTTGCTTATGCAGCTCACTTGTAAGCAACTATAGCTCTTTTCTTCCTCGTATGTTTCCATCTACATCTACGTCCTGCCTTGCAAGTTACAGGCTAACACCATTGGAAGCTACAGCCATAATACCATTAGCCAAGATGGGAATGCTATGTATAGCACACAACATGCGAACTGGATATACAGACCTAGCATTGAATTTATGGAAGATGTGTAACGTATTACATATTTTAGAGCAACCAAATAATGTTACCGCTGCACATAGTAGGTACAGACAATACGAGTACCTCACACAAGACAGCAATAGATATCAATGCATATTTTTCAAATCGCTGCTGCATCCTGTACTTATTTAAACTTCGAAACAGAAAAATGCACAAAGTTGACCTTCTGTGGCTCGCCAATGGGGGACGCGCGTGGTGATGTAGGAGTCGTTCAAGTTGAAGGAGGCAGCCATATATTCGATTAGGCTAGGCAAAGAACATCCCCATGTATCATGGAGTGAATCGTCAAATGCACCAACGTGGAGGGAGGCGTAACTAGATCATCTCGCAGCAACAGGAGGGGCGCCGGCAACAGCTTTACCTAAGCAGATCTGCGGGTGTTGTATATGTGCGAGTGCACCGGCACCAGGTTGAGGAAGAAGACCTGGAACGTAAGATAAACAGCATTATTGTCCTGGAACATCAAATGCTAGGAACGTAGCAGCCAAAAGTCTGTTGGTTGCAGGTTTGTAAATGATTTATCAGAATCTTGCCGGTAGTTTGTTCAGTTAACCCTGTCTAGTTCATTTTACCTTTATGCAATTATTATTACTGTGAGCAGGTTCGTTTCTCACGTAGGCAGTAACTTGCTTATGCACCTCACTTGTAAGCAACTACTAGTATAGCCCTTTTCCTCGTCGTATGTTTCTGTCTACATCTACGTGTAAGCAAAGCAACACTGAAAATACATACAGGTGTGTAATCAAGAAGCTGCCATTTAACAGGAACAAGACGTGAAATTTCTGATCGGATCTTGTGATCCAGATGTAAAATAAAGAGGGAGAGGTTGTGCTGATAACCTCAGCGCGCGGCCTTCTCCGGCAGCAGCTCGCGGACGTGGTCGTTGGAGACGACGCTGGCAGCAGAAGCCCGGGCGAGTCGCCGGCGAACTCCTTCTCCCGGCGCCCCTACCGCCGGACGCAGCCGTCGCGCCGCCTTGGTCGTCCCCGCAAGCCACCAAGACCACGCGTAGACCTCCTGTTGCGGAACCATGGAAGCAGGCGCGCGCGCGGATCCTGTCGCGGCCTCCCTCGTCTGTGAGGTTCTCCGGTCAACGGGAGGAGGGGCGTCGTGCTTGGCGGCGGTGGACA
The DNA here is from genome assembly GCF_022539505.1 of Lolium rigidum. NCBI lineage: Eukaryota > Viridiplantae > Streptophyta > Magnoliopsida > Poales > Poaceae > Lolium > Lolium rigidum. Next base: position 16,355,750 of record NC_061512.1, on the reverse strand, counting down.
GGTCTGGGTGACCGGCGACGAAGGAGATGGGTGGTGGGGTGCTCGGCGAGCGGCGGAGGGGCAGGTGCGGCCGGCGTTGAGGCGGCGGCGCCGGGAAGTTGGGGGATGTCGTGGCCCAAAATGCAGATGGCCCAACTCACAAATTATTATGTCGTGGTCTTATTTTTTAATTTGAATTTTTCTCTCATACCAAAAAGGAGAACGCGGGATTCCGTCAATTAAGCATGAGCCTCCTCCATCAAAAAAAAGAAAGCATGAGCCTCCTTTTCCTTTTGACGAGTTTTCATACATCCAAATATCCAATGCAAGGCTAGTCTAGTAAAAATAGAAAGGGTCGTCGTCGCCGAATCTCGTCTTCCTTGCCCGCTTGCCATCCATACACGAAGCCACGTTGAAGAGGCATCTGGAGATGCGTCATCTTCTGGTTGTCCGATGATGAAGGTGTATGGCCTCGATTGTCGGCTTGTTAGATGGGTGGGGCGATCGTTGCCTCATCGATGGATGGATGGCTTGGTGGTGTTTTACGTCATGTCGCCTCGTCGCCTCATTGATGGATGGATGGATGGATGGATGGATGGCTTGGTGGTGTTAGATGGGTTGGGATTGAGGTGGAAACTCCACGTGCATGGCCTAAGAGCATCTTCAATCATGCCCTCTATACAACGTTCGGTGAGCGCGGGGGATCGAGTGTACGAGGCCACCACTAATCACCTCGTTTGAAGGGCATTTTGCCCGTGCTCTGCAATAGATAATATTTAAATTCAGACTTGAATTGAAATTTTATTATATACACGCCGCCGGTCAGGGTTGCGCGCGACGACAACATGAGCCGAGTCTGATGTGACTCGTTGACGGGTGACGGCGAAACCCCCGCGGGCGTGGAGAGGATCTTCGTCGTCCCTTTTCTTTGCTCGCCTCATCCAAAACTATCCTAGCGACAACACCGTGGGAATCACTCCTAATTAACTGCTCACGAAAATTACTCTGTGCTCTATGGAAACTAATTAACTATCCTAGCGAAATAAGCTCCCGAGGCATGCAGCCTGCTACTCGATCTTGTTTCAATTTTTTTTTTGAGAATTCGGCAGGTGAGCTGCTCGATATATTAATAGAAGAGGCATCCGAATACAACGACAAGCGACGGCATCAACAACACGATCAAGCAGGTGGATGCCAAGCCACTGCTGAGAAGAGCTAGGCGACTACTCGCGTGGTGAGGAGATCTTCGCGCCAGCGCGGTCCCAAGCCGCGGCCTCGTCAGCAATCTTGGCGATGATAGACTCGACCGTCGAGGTAGACGCCCGGAAGGTACGGGCGTTGCGCTCAAGCCAAATGTGCCAGAGGACAAGCATGGCCCAGGACCGCACCCGAGAAGCTTCGGCGTTAGGTAACCCCGTGGCCAGGCCGCCCATCCAGTCGACGACCCTGTGGTGCACGTCCCGGGTGGCGGGGTCCGGGGTTGGCGCCGCCGCGAGCGTAGCAACCTTCTCCCAAATCGTGCGCGAAAGGGGGCACTCGACGAACAGGTGCGTGGTAGTCTCGAGGTTGCGCATGCAAAGAGGGCGAAGTAGCCATTTGGCCATTGCCGTGCCGAAGTCTATCAGCCCGTCATCAACCGATTCCGAGCGAGCAACCAAGCGAAGAGCCGACACCCGGGGGTAGCCCGGGGCTTCCAAACGAGCTGGACAAAGGGTGACTCCACCGCGCCCGCAAATTGGAGACGGTAAGCGGAGGAGGCCGAGTAGACACCGTCGCTCGAGAAGCGCCAAGTGAACTTGTCTCGCCTCCCCGGGAGAGCTGCGCCAGCTCCGGCAGCGCTCTAAGGGCCACGAACGACTCCAAAAGAGGTGGAGAGACCCGCGCGCGCAGGTCCTGCACCCAGGTCCCATTACGCAGGGCATCACGCACGCAGCGATGTTTGCGACGCGAGATGGATTCGCGCAATTAGCTAGAGAACTAACCAATCAAAGCCCTACCTAAAAAAACAATCAAAGCCAAACTTGTAAACACATGCACACATGGTGAACGGCCGTTCTCCTCATTTTATCAAACACCACCCATGCATAAGTGTACGCTACTTTTCCCTCAAAAAAAAGTGTACGTTACTGCATTACAAAAACCTCGTACACATCCATCGCCATGCTCGTCGAGTAAAAATAGAACCATTGTTGACTCATCTTTCTCATCCGGTTGCCGTGCGTGCACGGTGAAAGGGCGTTCGGAGATGTGTCCTCTTCTAGCCTTGTCTTTAGGATGTTCGGTGACAAAGGTGTATGGCCTCGATCGTCAGCTTGTTACACGGGTGAGTGCGGAATCCGCATTGCCAGTGTTGGACTCGATGCCTCACCTTCGCCTCTTTGGTATCCCGACGTAATAGAGTTATTTTGTTTCGTCGGAAAAAGACTTGTCGATGGAGTAGCTTCGCCTCGCCGGGTTGATAGCTAGGCCGATGTTAATTGAAGAGGGAGACGAGTGTTGACGTAGGGGTCCATGTATATTTGAATGCCATCGGGTGCGGCGACATGGCTCGATGAAGATGGTGTATAATCGATAGCGGTCCAACTAGATAGGGTTGTGTTTAAATCGGAAGATTCATCCGTGAATATCCATCAAGCTCTCGACGGTACACCGTCCGACATTCAAGGCCCAACTAATCTCACAGACAGCCGTTGCTAGGAAATCTCGCTTCATCAACACCACCCAACCAACCACAAAGGGTGCTTCGGCATGCTGACAAGGAGGCATTGGTGCAGAACACGGAGCTCAAGCAAGATGGAACAAAGGCCAGTCAACTTGTTAGCCTATGACCCTCATCATGTACATATCCACGCCAGATTCGAGTACACATAACGGTGAAAGTGCACAACCAGTCCCGAGGGGATTGGACGTGGAAAAGCAAGTCAAATCCATTTTACTCATCGTTGCATTGCATGTGGTGTGGTCATCCGGCCATGGTCCATGGAAGCTACGCTATACTACAAAGCTACTCTACCATGCTCCTTCAAAACAAACTACTCTAGTACTCCACCATGCAGCAGCGACACGAGATGGTCGGCCATGCATGACCATGCACCTGCGACATGGAGAAAGGCAACGCGTGGACTAGTTCCTCTCGCCTTGGCACACTCCTTTTTCCTGCAGTCTGCCCAGTTTAAGTAAAGAGAAGCCATTTGTCGGGCGTGGAGTTCAGCGCCTAGGCGTATGTGCCGCAAATACTCGCATGTTCGTTTGGAGTTCACTTCCTTCGGTCCGGTGTTCATCATCACAGAGCTGTTACGGCGTGTGTCACCGAAGGGCAGTGGCGTTTGTCGCCGGGAGGGCTGCTCGGCGTGTGTCGCCGGAGGCAGCCCCAACACCCTCTCATGTGGCGTGTGGCATGACCGGACGATTCCCCTCTTCCCTACCTACCGCGACACTCCAGTCATACAAGGTCGTCGTGCGCACCGTCGACTTCCACAATAAGGTCAGTAAAAGTATTTCGGTCCACTATACAAATATATCACCGGAAGCATTTTCATCGTATACAATTTTCACGTATCTTCTTTCTGATACTGCAGCTAGAGGAAGCTGAGAAGGAGATCAATTCGTGGGTGGCGAAGTGGACGAACAAGCTGATCCCGTCCATCATCGGCCCAGACGCGATGTCGCCTCTCACGGACCTGGTGCTCGCCAGCGCCATCTACTTCAAGGGGAAGTGGGAGGAGCCCTTCGACAAGAAGCACACGAAAGAAGACAAGTTCTACCGCCTAGACGACAACGACGTCGACATGCCCTTCATGCGCGGCTTCGACACCCACCGCCTCGCCTGCCACGACGGCTTCAAGTTGCTCCAACTCCGCTACGAATGGGCTAACGGGGCTGGCAGTTTCCCACCCAGCCATCAGCACCGATCTACTCGATGTGCGTCTTCATGCCTAACACACGCAATGGGCTGTGGCAACTCGCCGACAAGATGGCGTCCAGCCCGAACTTCCTACACCAGCATGTACCGAATAGTGGCATCACGGTCGACGACCTTCGGCTTCCCATGTTCAAGCTGAGCTTCAACATGAACATGATCGGGGTTCTCCAGGAACTAGGGCTCAAGGAGGCGTTCGACATAGCCAAGGCCCAGCCGTCTGATATGGCGGAGGACGGTGCAGCTTAAGGGCAGGTGGTTCGAGGAGGCGGGATTCGAGGAGGAGCGTGCGGCGCGGCCGGGGGTATGGAGGGAGGCGGCGGCGGGAGGCGAACCTTAGCGTGGAGCTGACGGCGACGCGGAGTTGGATTCGCGGTGTGTACATGAGTGTGTTGACAGAGAATGGGCTATGCCGCGTGTGGTGGTGCGCATGTTTCGGCTTTTCCCTAACGGGCTATGTCGACGGTCAAGCATATGCCAAGGGGAGCCCTCGACATAAACAAAGAAATTTTCTTTTCCATTTTTCAGTTTATTTTTTCTAAAATATTTGTAATCTCAGTACAGTAAAATATATTAATATAGATCCACATGCAATTTTTTTAATCTTCTATATTTCCTCCACTCGATATTCCCTTCGGTATACGAAACCCTAATCCAGGAGCCCCGCGGATCTACCCCTTTGACCGGCCTCCAATGATAGTTGACCAATGGACTTTTCCCTTCCTTTGTGTTGTGTTAGTTCATGGGGACATGTGGTGGCAAGGATGGCTCCATACTATCTCAAGATTTCATCCGGTTCACCCCACCGGGGAGTTCCACCCTATACATCCCGGAACCGCCTAAGTGCCGTCAGCGCATGTGCGTGAAGTCGGACCCACCCGGGGGTACAACATTAGATCAAACAACACACCACCATGCTAGTGTACACACCATGTGGACACACGCAATTTTTTTGGTCATTCACACCCTCAGAAGCTCGTTTTCCAGGGAAACCCTAATTCGTTGACCACGCGGTCTACATCATTGACTACACCCCAGCATCGATGCCGCGGTGGCATTGTGCATTTGTTTGAGCTTGGTTAGGTTATGGGTACATATGATGGGAAGGATGGGTCAATACTATTTCAAGATTCCATCTGGTTCACCCCACTAGGGAGTTCCACCCTATACGTCTTGGAACTGCCTAAGTGCCGTCGACGCATATGCGTGAAGCCGGACGCATCCGGGGATACAACATTGGATAAAAAACATCCCACCATACTAGTGTACACACAAAAATTGTTGGGTCATTCCCACCTTTGAGGCTCAATTTCCAAGGAAACCCTAATGCGTTGACCACGCGGTCTACACCCCAGCGGTGGTGCCACGGTGGCATTGTGCCTTCGTTTGTGTTGTGTTAGTTCATGGGGGCATATGGTGTAAATGATGGATCCATACTATCTCAAGATTCCCTCCGGTTCACCCCACCAAGGAGTTCCACCCTATACGTCATGGAACTGCCTAAGTGTCGTTAACACATGTGCGTGAAGCCGGACGCACCCGGGGGTACAACATTGGATAAAAAAAACATCACACCATGCTAGTGTACACACCATGTGGGCAGACACAATTTTTTTGGGTCATTCCCACCCTCCGAGGCTTGATTTCCAGGGAAACCCTAATTCGTTGACTGCGCGGTCTACAACATTGACTACACCCCAGCGGCTGTGCTGCGGTGCCATTGTGCCTTCGTTTGAGCTTGGTTAGGTCATGGGGACAAGTGGTGGAAAGGATGGATGCATACTATCTCAAGATTCCCTCTGGTTCACCCCACCGAGGAGTTCCACTCTATACGTCATGGAACTATCTAAGGGCCGTCAACGCATGTGCGTGAAGCCGAACGCACCCGGGGGGTTCAACATTGGATAAAAAACAACCCATAGTGTACACACCATGTGGACACACATAATTTTTTGGGCCATTCCCACCCTCTGATGCTCGATTTCTAGGGAAACCCTAATAAGTTTACCGTGTGGTCTACAACATTGACTACACCCCAGCGGTGGTGCCGCAGTGGCATTGTACCTTCGTTTGATCTTGGTTAGGTCATGGGGACATGTGGTGTCAAGAATGGATCTATACTATCTCAAGATTCACTCCGGTTCACCCCACAGGGGAGTTCCACCCTATACCTCCTGGCACTGCTTAAGTGTTGTCAGCGCATGTGCGTGAAGCCATACACACTCGGTGGTATTGTACATACCATGTGTATACACACAAATGTTTTGGGTCATTCCCATCCTCCGATGCTCGATTTCTAGGGAAACACTAATCTATTGACCGCACTTGTCTACAACATTGACTACACCCCAGCGTCGGTGTCGCGGTGGAATTGTGCCTTCGTTTGATCTTGGTTATGTCATGGGGACATGTGGTTACAAGGATGGACCATAGTATCTCAAGATTTCCTCCGGTTTACCACACCGGGGAGTTCCACCCTATACGTCCTGGACTGCCTGAGCGTCGTTAGCGCATGTGCGTGAAGCCGGACGGACCCTGGGGTACAACATTGGATGAAAAAACATCCCACCAAGATAGTGTGCACACCATGTGGACACACACACTTTTTTTTTGGGTCATTCCCACCCTTCGATGTTTGATTTTCAGGGAAACCCTAATCCATTGACCGCGCGGTGTACAACATTGACTACAACCCAGCGGTAGTGTTGTGGAGCCATTGGCCTTCATTTGGGATTGGTTAGGTCATGGGGACATGTGGTTGCAAAGATGGATCCATACTATCTCAAGATTCCCTCCAGTTAGCCCCTCCCGGGAGTTCCACCCTATACGTCCTAGAACTGCCTAAGTGCCGTCAGCGCATGTGCGTGAAGCCGAACGCAACCGGGGGTACAAAACTGGATCAAATAACACACCACCATTCTAGGGTAGACACCATATGGACACACACAATTTTTTGGGCCATTCCCACCCTCCGATACTCGATTTACAGACAAACCCTAATCCGTTCACTGCACGGTCTACATCATTGACTACACCTTAGCGGCGGTGCCACGGTGGCATGGTGCCTTTGTTTGAGATTGGTTATGTTATGGGAACATGTGGTGGCAAGGATGGATCCATACTATCTCAAGATTCCCGCCGGTTCACCCCACCGGGACGTCCACCCTATACGTCCTGGAACCGCCTAAGTGTCGTCAGCGCATGTGCGTAAAGCAGGACGCATCCGGGGGTACAACATTGGATAAAAAACACCCCACCATGCTATTGTACACACCATGTGGACACACCCAATTTTTTGTATCATTCGCACCATTCGATGCTCGATTTCCACGGAAACTCTAATCCGTTGACCGCGCGGCCTACAACATTGAGTACACCCAGCGGCAGTGCCACGGTGGCATTGTGCCTTTGTTTGCGCTTGGTTATGTCATGGGACATGTGGTGGCAAGGATGGATCCATACTATCTCAATATTCCCTCCGGTTCACCCCACCGGGAGTTCCACCATATACGTCCTGGAACTGCCTAAGTGCCGTCAGCGCATGTGCGTGACGCCGGACGCACCCGGGGCTAAAACATTGGATAAAACAACACCCCACCATGCTAGTGTACACACCTTGTGGACACACACAATTTTTCGGTCATTCCCACCCTATTAAGCTCGATTTTCAGGGAAACCCTAATCCGTTGGCCGCGTGGTCTACGACATTGACTACACCCCACCAGCGGTGGCGTGGTGGCATTTTGCCTTCATTTGATATTGGTTAGGTCATGGGGACATGTGATTGCAAGGATGCATGGATCCATACTATCTCAAGATTCCCTCCGGTTAGCCCCTCCCTGGAGTTCCACCCTATACGTCTAGAACATGCCTAAGTGCCATCAGCACATGTGCGTGTAGCCGGACGCACCCGGGGGTACAACATTTGATCAAACAACACCCCACCATGCTAGTGTACAGACCATGTGTTCACACAAAAGTTTTGGGGGCATTCCCTCCCTCCATTTTAGCTTGGTTAGAAAACGAGCAAAGAAAGATACACAAACTAATAGAAAACCATATAAAATAAGGATCACAAACATATTGAATTTAAAGAAGTAGACACACAATAACGACACACTTAAGGACTAGAACCACACCCGAATCAAAACAATTAAAAGAATTAGACCCACACATGCACAAACCAAAACACTTAAAGAACTAGACCCACACATGAACAAGGAACTCGACACTCGGTCGACAAACGATGAGCTAGACATCCGGACTCGACACTGCCATTACTCAACACACACATACTAATTAGTTGTCGAAATCTTCCTCCTCGCCGGTGGTGTCCTCCGAAGCGGTACTTGAGAGGTTCCTCATCCACTCGTCCATCATCATGCAACCATGTCGAGGCCTCTGCTTTGGCCCACTCCGCTTCATATTTGGCCCTCCTCTGCCGCTTCCCCGCCCTCTTCTCTCTCCTCACCGATTGCTTCACCTTCCAGAATGCGTGTGTGGCCTGGACGTCTTCGGGACAGTCTCTACGCCACTGCACCATGAACTCGCTCGTCCGTCTCGGCGATAAGAATTCGCCGCCGACCATCGATGTACCGCCGCGCTTCCCCTCTAAGTGAAGTAGCGGCTTAGGAGCGCGAGACCCGACCTCCGGGAAGTTCATTTTGTTGCGCGACCGGGCAAACCTCCATGCCGCATCGTCGTATGTGCGGGAAGTAGCATCCTTCGTGTAGAAGGTGCCGAGCCACACGCGCACAGCGCTGGCGGTGATTTCAGCCGCGAAATGGCCCGCATGCTGCTTGCGAACGCCGATGAAGCCCGTGTTGTTACGACGACAAGGAGCCATCTCAACGGCAACGAAGGTCGGATGATTCTGTGGTGGTGTTGGAGGAGAGAAGTGCTGCTGGTAGTGTTGTGTTGGAGGAGAAGACATGGCTACATGTAGGGATGCGAGGGACTGAAACGACGGGAAAACTTGGCGGGAGAGAATGGGCGTGAGAAAATGGCGGGAAAACTTGGCGGGAGAAATGGCGGGAGAGAAAGGACAGGAGAGAAACGACGGGAGAGAAAGGGCGGGAAATTTTGGCGGGGAGAAACGGTGGGAAAAAATTGGCGGGAGAAAAAGGGCAGGAGAGAAAGAGCGGGAAAGTTTGGCGGAAAATCGGGTTGGGAAAAGAAAAAAAACAGTGTTAGGCTATGCCGACGGTGGCCCTCGGCATAGGCCTTGGCTGTGACGTCATCTGGCGGGAGATTATTATACATAGAGGCTTCACATTTAAAAATCACAATATATACCCATAGTATAGGACAAATACTTAAGGCGTATGGGTTGACAGCCTGTCATGTGTTAATAAAGCAAACTATGTAACACTTTTCTTTTGTTTGCTTTGATGGCCTGTTATCTGACCATGATCACGTAGCAATGGAATCGCTATGCTCAGTGCCAAAGAAAAGGTGCATGAGATATAGTACATGTACATGTTAAGACACCCATATGCATGCACGTACGACTCAAATAAATTATTAACCTCCAATTAGTTAGCTATAATGAGGGAGGATTGACTCACGCACCATTTTAGCAGATAGGAAAACAGTAGATCCATATCTCCGCGATTAGAGTAAGTTAATTAAAGCAGTTTAATTAGGCAAATGCAAATCAATTAATATACAGATTTGTGCCTGTGCATGCCGCGGTCAGCCCTCCATTGCTTCTCCCTAAAACCCAGCAAGTCTCCGACGATTTCATCTGATGGCTGCCGCTACACCTCGCGCCCGTCACGCGGATCGTGCTCTGATCCATCGTCTCCCCGCATTCTCCGCTCCTCATCCCAGCTCCAACTGCGCGCGCTTGCTCTATATAAATAAATCCCCTATGCAGCTATGCTCTTCATCCTTCAGTGTCGCCCCATCCTTCCTCCAAAGACCTCTCTCTTCCACCACATATTCCATCATCTTGAGCTCATGAATCCCATCTAGTATCTTGCTGCTGGACATAGCCATGCGCATGGAAGGGTGAGGAAAGGCCATGCCGGCAGACAAACGTGTGCATGCTCCTTAGAACTATGTGTTTTCTTGATCCATCTTCATTATGATTTGTTCTGGGTATATTGATTAGTAACGCCTTGTGGTGCAGCGGCGGAACAGATGGCGCTAGGTACTACTGGAATTGAAAATGGAGATGCAGGCAGGCATACGTGCGGCTGTCCTCGCCGCCGCCGCGAGGGCTGTCCACTTGCCAACCAGCGTACGTAGTACGGGTTCCTTGTTTTTTTCTACGATCGTCTCTTGTTGTGTCTCCATTTATCTTGATTGGATTTTGAGCATCAGCTACGCAGGAGATTGGATCCATATACATATACCGGAGAGAGCTTAATGAGGCGTCAGTAAATAAATAGCTAACAGGTAATTAACTGAACTTTGTAAAGTCTGAACTTTGTGAGCTTCCATCAGTTTTAAAACTCAATGTCCATTAATTTGAAGAGCGTCTGACTGGATCTTGAGTTCAGCTATGTACGATTACAGTGTGTGTGTGTTTAAGTCATCTCCATGAGTTCCAAAACTAACACGCAAAGTCATGTGGTTCCCGTAGCTCTGTAACCTGGACATGCTAGTAGGTACTCTAACTGAACTTTCTTTAGAAGTCTGAACTTAGTCTCATCATTGATGCGTTGTAAAAAAATGATGCCTACACCAAAAAGAGAGGCTGCAGTCAGTCATTTTGTGGTTCACCTAGTACATAGAAGAGATTGCATCAATTATCCTAAATGTTGCTGTTATGAGGCACTTTGATCTCTGAACTTGATAAAAAGAAAAAGACTCGACACAGCTAACTTGAACGTCATAAAAAGAAACGCTGCGTGCTGGTCCTCTGTCTCTCCGTCTCCCGCGACCGCTTAATCTGGCCGGAATGCGTCCAACTCTGGTGACACCTCATCTCCCCCAGTCCCGGCCCACCTCCCCTCCGCCCCAGTTCCCGCGTTAGGTCGATCCAGCCGCCCAAGTCTCGCCGATGAGAGGGGCGGCGCACCTAGGAGCCAAGACGTCGCGGCGGCTTGTTCGACGGCCGATGGCCGGGTGGGGCGCTCGCTTCAATCTTCACGACGGAAGATCTACCGCGGTGACCTCGACGCCGTTCAGGAGCTCGTCGAATTTTCCATCCCAAGGTCGCTGGAATGAATTGCTGCCTGATGCATACGCTGTTTGGTTTCTGCTTTTTCTCAGCATTAGGTGTAAAATATTCAGCTCAAATCTATTTACTTTGGATGCACAACTCTGTAAGAGCCTTTTTTTTCTCTCTTTAGCCTATATTTAAATGGAGAAGTTTATATCACCAAGATATAATTTCGTCTTTATGTTGATTGGATTGAAGGTGCCACATTTTCTTTGCACAATCAACCTGGGAAAAACCTTGCAAGAGTTGCAAGGTTATGAGGTTTGTAAAATCTTCTCGTTTATTGAAATTCCTAGCATCTATTCCTTATTTTCTAATTGATTGTTCTATTTCTGTTTTCAGGTGTCAGTAGGAGGCGTACATGGAAGCTCCACTTTTCAACCGCAAGGCCTTGATGTTGCCGTTTAATAGCTCATCGATACCGGCATCCGTAAGTACCGACTCTGCGCACGCTCAAATGGATTGATGCCTAATGGAGACACTTTTTGGTTCTGCATTGTTCCTCAGAATTAGGTGTATTCAGTCCAGCTCTATTTCATTTGGATGCACCAATTTGTTTAGCACTTGCAGCTTAATTAGACCGAGAGAAAGATTTTAGTGATATGTCTCATGCTTTAGTTATCTCTCACTTTTCATCTTTAGGCCCAAATAAATTAAGCGGTGGAAATTAGTCGGTTGTTTCTTTATCTCTGTGTGCTTAAGTTGGAGTGGATGATGAACCATACATGCTTCATGAAACCTTATTCCTTACAGTGCTAACTCATGAAGCCTACTTTCCATATTTCTCTAATATTCACTCCCTGGTTTGTGTACTATTTGAGCCTTTTTGTCATGGTTTCAAATATGGATAGCTGCTTAAATCTTATTTGCTGGGTAGTACACATTAGTAAAATTATGTGTGAAAAACTTTAATACATCTTCATATTATGTGTAAAAATCATTTCTTATATATATTTGTGCATCTTCAGATGTTGTTGGCAGTAATCACTACATTATGACTAGTATAATGCTGTAAAATTGCTAAGCTACTGAATTTTGACCAATTGTGCTATTGACGTGAGATAAAAATCAGGCTATGGCATGTCTTTCGCCTAGTTTGTTGTGGCTGCTATTTACTTAATTGGATTTCTGCTGTTAATTACTGTTAAAATACTGCAAGCTGCTTACTGTGTAAGTATATGTACTTATTTCGTGAGTCATGTAATACTGAATGGTGGATACCTTTTTGAGAAAAAGTTCCACACATTTGAGACTTTGACTGGCTTAGCCTTCTTATGTCAGCATACGTAGTGCTCGCTAGGCACATTTGCTGGCCTTGATCCTATTTAATATTGCAAATCGTTTGTAATCATTTTTATACTCTTGCTAATAGAGGTGAACACGTACGCAATCACCACATCGGTTTCAACGAGCTACAACTCATGTAATTCATGCACTTCTTGCTCTATGCTTCTTCAGTTAGAGTACTATTTGCCATTCATACAAGAGTAGTGGTGCTCTTATTTCTGAACGATCCATTTCTTTTTTGGTTGGTAAGTAGTGTTTATGCTTCTATATCACTCTGTCCAGCCATCACTGGATTGTAGGTTTAGTTTTTGAATTATAAACAAACAAATTGCATGTATATTTAATTGTAAAGCTGTTGTGGAACAAATTCCCTCATATGGAAGCGTTGAGGACATCTCTGGTGGAATCGAACCTGATTATTGTGATTAAATTCCCTCCTGTTAATGCATAGCTAATTTAGTTGATGTCTGTTTGCTACCGGAAAAGCTGGCGATGCTAATAAATTAAAGGCTTGTTTCTCAATTGCTGCCTCAGCGCTTTCACCTTGCTAGGCTTGAGGGCTAATGCTGCTACTTCCTTCCTTCCTTGGATGTACTTCCATTTAGTTTTATATACTTCAGTGGATGGTAATGCATGCTCCGTGATGATAAAATTATTAAGGCTTGTTTCGCAAAACATTCACAATTGCTGCTTAAGAGTTTTCGCCCAGCTATTAGATCCTTCCTTGAATGTATGAGGGCATATTTAAGCTCAATAATAATTTTGTTCCACATTAATTCTGCAAACATAGTTTTCTCCTCTCTCATTTTTTTTGGTCTTCACCTTTTTTATGTTTCTCGTCTGTATGGCGGATAATAAATTGGCTGGACAATGCTGAAAATCAGTAACAAAACACACCATCTGTCTCGACAGGTTTTGTGCACAAAATCTGACATTCGTTCCTGACATTTCTGCAAAATAGAACTTTGTTTCTCTAGTATTTGCAATGTCAAAATTATCTGTTTTTTTCATGCTTGTCTAATGATAAAAAACTTAGTAATCATACCATCTTTCGGGATGGGTCAGTCGATATGTAGCCAGGCTGTTATTCTGCAATTCTGAGACCAAATTGAACATTTTTTAACGATTCACAAGTCGTGAGAGTTTGATCATTTCATTGTGTTCTTGATTACTCGTTTATTACGTGGTTCTCCCATTAATTCTTCATTAGCCTTGATCTTGCTAGTGCATTCACTATTTCTTGTGGACAGTGTTTTGTTTGGACAGAGATGAAAAACATGAACAAAACACCATCTTTCGGGACTGATGGGTACATTCCATGGCCATACTATCAGATAGTATTCGGGGCCAAATTTAACTTGTTTTCCGTTTTCTTAAAAATGTTGTTTGTCAATGTTCATTTTTTGTCTGTCCTGTGGCCGGTAAGCATGTGTTCACGTGAACAGGTTGTAATGATAACCTATATGAAATATTACCATCTTTTTGGAGCTTGCATGCTTTATCATCACCATAGTCACCCATGCGCAATGTAGCTCCAGCTTAAGCATGCCTATAGTCCTATTATTGTTGCATCGTCTTTGATATTTGAATTGAAGATGCAAGTAGGCTGGACTACTTGTGTATGATTGTCTTTGTAAGAACTATGAACCGGCATACATATGTTTGGTCAGTTTGTAGTTTGAACTCACTTTTGGATTGTAATAGTATCCTTTGGAAAATGTATGTGAGTAGTAATATGTTTTCGAATATTTTGTTTCAGGTTTCCAACCTCGCAGAAGCCAATGCTCATTTAGGATATTTGACACCTAATATACATCTCTTATTTATATTCACTTCCTGATATTTTCCTTTTGCTGGCAATATAGTGAATATCCAAGTTAGTTCTTCCTCCTTGCATTGTCATAATCAGAAGCACTTGGCAATTTTGTAGTCTCTACTATGATATGCCACAACCTCTTAAGTATATTGCTATAAAGGAACAGAAATATGTTTGCCACTCATCCTTTCATTTATTAGTACTTTCAAAGAATAACCAAATAGGTAAATGACCATGCTGTTTCATAGGTAAACTTGCACTAGTGGAAAATAGGCCTTATGTCGCGGGTCGTAAGACCCTTTTGTCGCGGGTGGCCAGTCACGACAACGGAGGCGCGACAAAAGGCCCAACCTTTTGTCGTGGGTCGCTTACCACCCGCGACATAAGGTCCACCACGCGGGTCGCTTGTTTTGAACTTTTGATGCTTTATCTTGACTTCAGTCTGTTCTAAGCTAGTTTTTCTTATGGACTTCTTGTATTATTGATAGTTTCTTTCCACCCTTTTACTCCGAAAACTGAGGAATGCCTTCCTAGCTATATAGCCTTGCAGCTGTAGGTATGTCATATCGACTTGTCATATTTTCAGGCGACAACATAGCAGCTCTGGTACATGTGTTGGAATGGTCTCCAGGACTGAAATGTGATTGTTAACAGACCCATCTCATCGGTCTCTCATATCGTCACTTCATATATAGTTCATGCCAGCCTTCCATGGTCTCATTGTCATGTACTAAAGCAGAGTAGGTAAGAGCAGTGTCCTTTCCTTCACACTTGAGTTGTATTATTATGTTGTTGGTAAGTCGTGGCAAGCTTGCTTGTTTTTGTGGATGTAGTTAGTGCTGTTTCTAATATTTTAGTGGTTAATTAGAACTTTGGCCTTATGGAATCTTTTGGTTCTTGTCATGTATTCTTTTGTCGCCGTAGCTGTGAGTTTTGTTATCGTTTCTCGGCAATGAACATTCTGTCTCTTTCAAGGCCATGATGTTTTTCATCTTCATGCAACTAGCACTGTTTTTAGAGGTGCTACAACTAATTGATCATGATGTTCTATAATTTGTTTGGTTCGACTTCAATACATGCACTCTGATTTTTTATTTCGCATTTTGATCATTATGAAGTAACTGATTTAAAATATATATTTGATGACGAACATTGTTAATAATAGATGTTAAGAAAAGCTAGCACCAATCGCATGGCTTTAGTCATTAGCTGAAATTGTTGACTTGTATTATGGTGTAATTTTAGTCTTTGTATTTGCATGTACACTAAGGTGGTTTTGGTCTGCAGCAAGTGGTGGTTCCAGAACATGCTCAAGGACTGGCGACGCCGCTATGCAGGAGCTCCTCGTCCACATGTGTACAACAGCGGCTACGATGTCAACAAGAAGAATGAGCACAAGGTGAGCACATCCATTGATTTCATTCTAGATTTTGGTGGAATCTAGTGTGGAAAGAGCTGACATTTACAAACATATAAACCACTGAGGTCAAACAAGCCCAATTCGGATATTAACTTGCTAAGACAACTAGTTGTTCTTGTTGCGGTCATCAGAGTGAAAACTACAGATTTCAATGTTTGTGTTATGTCGCTAAACATCAGATGTAGTTTCTTTGTGCTGGAATATTTTCTCTTATTCTTATGAAACGGTGAATGCAGCTGGAGCAAATGGTGTTATTCGCCACAATGGCGATGATGTATTATAGGATGGTCTTGTTGTGCCCGTCATCGGTGGAAGCCTCTGTTGTGTACCTTGCTGGGTGCACGCTGAAGAAGAACCAGATGGAGGTGATAAGGTCTGGTTCCTTTTATTTGGTTAGTAGTTGAGAAGAATGCAAGCTCGGGTTGCATCTTGCTTGTTTGTTGCTGCATATTAATGGCAAAGAATGTCGTATATTTTTATAATGTTGCTGGTGCTCTGTTTTCTTGTGAGGAATCTTTGTTGCAAGCTGAATAACAAAAAAAAATAGTTTGTGTACCTTCTAACCATACTTGCATCTATTTTTGTATGAAATTAAGTGACAACATTTTATCTGGCTTTCCGAGCTAAATGTGAGACACCCGTTTTACCCAATGTGTTTCATTTCTTAAATTTATTCTTGAATATTAGTCATAAACAACATTTGCTTTTGTCACGTGCAAATATTCTGCCTTTGATCATATCCTTGTGGTTTTGTCTGGGTTGCAATACCATTTCATTTGTTTAATTCGGTGTGTATCTTTGTGTCTTTCGTCAGGCGTTCTTATTTACTACACTTGCTCTTGTTGATATTCTATAGTAGTTATATATTATTCTAACTTTATCATGATAGTTCTTCTCTGGTTGTTAGAAGCTATGCAATAGGATCTATGATTGGGTCTAGAATTATGTTTCACATACTGATAGGAACCTTCGATTATATATTGTGATTAAATTCCATCTTCTTAATTCATAGCTTATTTATTTGAAGTTGATTTGCTAGTGAGAAAATATGGGGATGATGATGGTTTATTTCTCAAAACATTCACATGTGCAGTATAAGGGCTCTTGCCTTGCCAGGCTTGAGAGCTAATGTTGATAACTCCTTCTTTGGTTGTCAGAGCCATTCTTATTTTCCTAGTTCATATTGTTTGTTCTCAATCAAATTTAGTAGTCTTCGTAGTAATTTAAATTGGCTCCTGCACTGCAAATGATGATGAAAGTAAGGCTCATTTCTCAATACATTCATATTTTCCGTGCTAGAGGCTTTGCCCTGCCGGGCTTTAGAGGTAATGTTGCAGATCCTTCCTTGGATGTCTGATGGAATTCTAGACATATATATTCTATCTCTTTTTTCATTTGGTTTTATTTACACCATTGGATGATAGTGTATGCCCAATGATAATATACTTAAGGCACATTTCTAAAAAAATCATAGTTGCCGCCTAACAGCTTTCGCCCAGCCAGGCTTGAGAGCTAATGCTACTAATCTTGCATTGTATGTCCGAGCGGATATTTCAGATCACATATCAGTTTGTTCCATATTATTTCTGCAAACTAGTTTTCTCCTCTGCCATTCTTTTTGGTCTTGACCTTCTTTAGTGGTGGATGCTACATATTTTATGTGTTTTGATGAGTTTTGTTTTTGTTCCTGTTATGAATCATTTTTACGGGACTTGGAATGAACCTGATCTACATGTTTACCTCAAGCCAGAGTTCTCTTCATTCATAAATATATTTGCATAAGAATGAAAATGAAGCACTATTTTGTTGGATGTGCAGGAAATGACGACTTGTAAAGAGATGTGAGCGCACTTATCTTTCTAGTTTTGTTTGCTTAAAGTATACTAGAGGCTCAAATTTTGCGTTTAGAATTTACTTCCTTTGTAGATATGATATCTATCATCCCTCATCTCTGGAATGTTTCCAGAATGATTTCCTGATGGGATTGACTACATTCTTGTTTCCTTGTTTCATGGTCTAATTGAGATTTTGTTTCTGCTCAGATTGCAAGATAAGATCCTCTGGTATGTGAGTGTAGGGGTGGCCGCGATGTGCGTCCTTTGGTTGCCAAAAGCGTGGGTGGTCATTGATGCCTTGATAGAGCGAGGAGGCAGTCATGTCGCTGGTTTAGGTGGCCCAATGTATTCTCTGCTTCCACTCACCGAATGTATCACTTCTTGTGGTGGCGGGGCTCGAGATGTATGAGAAAATATCGGGTAACAACCATTCTCTTTGATCTCCTTAGTCTTAAATCTTTTATTCACTTCTTTTGATTTTGGTCATGGAAAAAGAGTGTACATCAGGTCAACACTACTTGGCCATAATAAAGTGAGTATTCCCTATCCAACCAAACTTAGTTCCAGTGAATAGTATTTATTGAACAAAAGGGATGTACTTTGAAGAGAAGATATGAGGATTTTGGTAATATGAATTAGTTGTTTGACGCATTACTAAATTTATAAGGAATCTTGTTTGTTCGTACCTATGAAAAGTTTAAATTGTATGTTACATCCGTTGTCGTTGTTCAGAGTACAACAGATCAACTAGATGCCTAGATGATATGCCGAGAATACATATTGAAGTGTATAAATTTACTTGCATTGTAGAGTTTTATAGGAGTGGTGTTTCGGAACATGAGAGCATATGCTCCCTCTATTTTGAAATTCATCTTACATATATTATGAATTTAAAAAAAATTGAAACGAAAAATTGGCACGTACATCTTCACGTGCTACACGCTCACAAAGTTATTTCATAAAAAATGAACTTGTAATGTGACGTGTGTAAAAAAGACAAAACTCAGTACTAAAAATAATGTTGTTTACAAGATAAATTTTCTCTTTTTTACATAGACCATAAAAAATATTGATTTTTCGTGGAACTTGACAAATGCACATATATTATGGAGATGTACATGTAGAATTTTTTGTCAAAATTTTTCGACAACTTGAAATATAATTTTTTGATATAGGAAGCATACGCACCCGGGAGCCGAATTGAATTTCTGGAGTTTTATCTGCTAATTACACTGATCATACTCAATCATCATTTCTTAAAGCTAGAAATATTTTCACTCATGCCAGTTTGGAGAAAAAGACTTCTTGTTGCAGTACTCCCTCTATGTGGCAATGCTCAGTTAAAAATATACTTGCGCTAATTATAGATTTTGGGGAATGGTACCACAATATATGATTGCATATTGTTCCTCTTAGAACATGTGCAGTTAATCTTGATAAGTTTGTCAAATATAATGTATGACTTGTCAGTGGTTCTTATTTGCATTAACGTACGGCAAATTAACTCAAACCCTCTGTTAACTCTAATGGCCATGGACAATGGTAACATTTATGCAGAAAACTAAATGACTAACCGACAAGTCTTTGTATTAGGGATGGTACTACTGTTTGTCAATGAGTTAATAATGGGCGAGGCAGACTCCTGACTGTTGCTCACATGGGTGAGTTCTCACAAGCCTCAATGAATGTTTTCTACAGCTGTGAGACGTTGTCCTCTTTGTTGGCATATCTTGCACGGGGAAACTCTCCGAGTTACTAATTTGTGACTAGTTATTCTATCCATTTCTTAATTGACTTGGTTTATTAGCTAATATGTTCTTATATTCCACATAATAAAATTTTCATTTCCACCGTTACAATCAGAAAAATTTACCCCTTCCCATTATTGCTGGTTTTGTTCATGTACAAGTTACAATATACCAATGAACCGATGGATTTCCTAATTAGGTGTTAGGATCAACAATGCCAACTAAAATACGCGTTAACTAGATGAAAATTTACGATTTATGTTTTTCTGTTACCAAGCCAATTTCTGTTGAGCTGTATAGTTCTTTTTGCCGAACTTCAAGTTTTTCCTGAAGCTTCAGACTTTGCTTGGTGGGCATGTGTAGAACTTAGTTGCTTGATGTCTGGAAGGGTGTTCTCTCCATCTTCATTGTCTCATACGCTTTAAATTCTGATGTTTATTCAACAATCCGCTGAAATGGGCATAGAAGAGAATTAGATCTTCTTTTGGTTAGTCTTTAGCTTGAAGTCATCTCCTAAGTTGTTTGGTGGAATAGTAAGCCTATTTTTTTATCCAATATTGTTGCTAATCTTTTGGTGGTTATTAACTTGGCCTTATGAAATCATTTCGTTGTTGTCATGAGCATGTTTGCTTTGAGAATCTTATGTTGCTAAACTTAATATGTGTATTTGTCTTTGCATGGTCATATATTTATGTTACATGTTACTCCATGGCAATGTTTGTTCAGCCCTAATAATCTTAGGTAACCATATTATTCACCGAAACATTTTATTAATTCTCTTACATCCCTCGGGAGTTTCTTCTTTTGATATCGATTGTATCACCAAGGGTGCATGTTGAAAGGAATTTGTGCCAGTTTTTGTGGGATTGGCCTGATGATGTTCTCCGGATGCATTTCAAGGGCAATGTACCTATATTATTTATGCCAAGATTGAATACATGAATGACCAGCTCTTGTCCTGAAAGAAGCATGCAACTGGAACTTAGAAAAGCCTTGTACCTGGTCAGTTACATATTTGTTTTGTTTTGCTCCGCGTGCCCTGCTTTACCTGAGGTGTATAGTTCTCTTATTTTGCAGGTATTTTTTTTTCCCTTGAAGCATGTGAATCCAGGAGCATCTTTGAGGGGCTTCTGCCAAATAACATCGACATCTATGCAACCACCGCTTCAACGCAGAGTACAGAAGTTCGGGTTGTTATTTCCCTCGCAGGTACCGGAGCCGTCCTCCGGAAGACGACACCTGCTTGAACTTGTACTTATTTTCTTAGATAGAAGACATGTACTTTATTCTTCATATCCATTGGCTGGTGTTTGCTGTGTTTTGCTTATTTTATTTTTCACATGGTCAAATCATGTTCTGGTAAAGTCTCGGTGAATTCCAGAATTGTCATCAATAGCATGTATTTACAATGCGGGACAAGGTTTTCTGATAAGATATATGTTATGGTAGAATCCGATGAGACGTTCTTCATCATGGAGGAACCTGATAATATTGATGCAATGCAAGACCATGTTGGCCATTAATATTAAACGCAGTCTGTTGCTAAACTCGTGTTTCTAGCTGTCAAATTTGTGTCTTCGCCTTGTCATATATTTATGCTACTCGTTAATGTAATCTTAGCTACCCATATTTATCACCGAAACATCTTATTTTTTTTACATTCCTCGGGATTTAATTCTTTTGATGTGGATGATATCACCAATGGTACATGGTGGCATGCTGCAAGGTGTTTATTGTGACCATCCTGATGATGTTCTCCGAATGCATTTCAAGTGCAATATTGATGCCATGGTGTGTGTTCAAGAGTATATGCAGGTTGTCACACCTTTAAAATTATTTTGGCATATCGATATTGTTGATATATTGTGTGAATATCTACTGTTAGGAGAGGGGACAATATAATATAAGATCGTTTGCGAGCGTTTTTTCTGGTTTTGAAAGGATATTAATGCTCTCCGCTAGGTGGTGCAGGTCCCCCTCCTCTTCAAGGAACTCTAGCTGTGTACATTTGGGTGCATGCTGGTTCTCTAACAATCTTGAAGGAGGATCTTCACTACCCTAGCTATGTTGCAGCGGCGCCATTGAGACTTTGTTGGTGCCAGGTGTGTCATCAAGGAGGCCATGAGAAAGATAACCAGGTGCTCGGAGCTGTCATGGAGAGCATGTGTCTGCAGCTCGCAGTAGCATTTGAATTTGAGTGTGTAGAAATTACATGTTGCATATATCCTGTGTTCAGTATGTAAATATTTTAGCTAGGTCATAGAATTTTCTAGCTTTTCCTGCAAAGTATGGTGGCGGCGAGGAAATATTTTCTCAGTCTGCTCAGACATTATATGAGCAACATTATTCTGTTATAAGTTGTGATATTTATGAATTATAGTATCTTCTGTTATAAGTAATTATATGGTTTGAGACCCTTATATATATTACTGATGGTGAACACCATTGCTCGACTGAACATGGAGATATATTATCATACACCACGGCAGCTAGCTTTTTTGAACCATGTACAACCTTATATTTGCTTGAGTGCATTTATATATAATCGCTGAGGGCTGGGCATTTAAGGCATAGCGCTTGAAACCTTGCCTGTAGCATGAACCTTTCATTTTTTTCCATACCTTTTTGTCCAAGAAACAAATCACTAATGATTTTCGAATAGAGATCTAAATTGGTAGTAGTATTTGATTTGACGTTTGTTCCTGGTATAGTTGATGCAGCAATTCATTATCTAAGTCAGAAAAACTAGGCTGAAAAACACAGAGGAATCCCTTTTATACTTGACATTTGTTCTTGGTAAAGTTGAGACCGTAATCTCTTATCTTGGAGAAAAACCTACAACAGAGGAAGGAGACTATCAAACCAATTGCATAATTTTCTCGGGCACTGATCCGTTGTAACCAAAGGAAGTAGATAATCACCCGAATAACTAACTCCATAATTAGCTCTGACGTGGATCCAAGGTACTCACGAAGGAAGTATATCATCATCAATCCATAATTTGCTCCACGCTAGAAACTAGCGGTATGACCAATGGATTCCTTTCCATAACACACGGTATGGTGCTCCAATTTTATTGGTTGTGATTCCTGACTCCAGTCATAAGTTAATACTAGGTACTAGGAAAAAGAAACCAACATGGCCCACCATCCATGTGCATTAATCATCGTACCTTGCGCTTTCACCTATTTCCTCTTATAGATGAGTACATAAGCAGTGCTCCATCTATCTCTCCTAGATTTACTCTGTATAATTGGAGAGTCCACCGCAATTAAGGGAAAGAAATCAGCGTGCATTAGTGCCTGGACGTTTGGCTTCCATCCTGCGTGTCATTGATCTGCCAGCGATCCATCTCTCACATCAATCAACTAGGAGGAAAGTGGAGGTCCGAAAATTTAGACTTATTCCCGCCGCACCTTTTTTCCCTCCACAAATTTCGAACCACTCCAAAAACCAGTCACATCTTTCTCTATAAGTATGAGTTGGGGTTGAACCAACGCGTACGTCGTGTGTGACGACTTAGACTTTGACTCTTGCTCGGCGAGGAGAGGTGAGGAGAGGCTGCTCTGCCTTCGAGATGGATTTGGGCGCCAGCGAGGCATGGCGCTACGGCCGGCTTCTCTCAGTGGCGAGCTCCTCTCTCGGTGGATCGATCCAGCAGGCCGGTAAACCATCCATCTTCCTTTTCTTGTCGATCTTGTGGTAGCTCGTCCTTTGTTGACTGCGCGCGTGTGTGCAGATCTTCCGACGGCCCTTGTTCTTTTGGGTTTTCTTCGTTATGGTAGGAGTAGTAGAGCTAGCTACTACGTACATACGTAGGACTAGTGTAGCTTTTTTGTTTTGGATTAGTAAGCACAGGATCTGATTTGGTTTTTCGTTTCCATTTCATTTCATTGATCCGATCTGACCTGATTGATTGAGAGGGCTCACCCAACCAGTCACGCACGTACATATACGCGCGCGGCGCGACATCCATCCCGTCGGTCTCCAGAGAGGACATCGTCCGGGCGCAGCGCGAGCTGAACCTAACCCTACGTGAATATAACGCTACCCATGGCATTGCTTCGTTAGCGCTCAGGCTGCAAGGATACCGGAAAACCGGCTTAGAGCTAGCAACTTAGATCAGGATCTGCGTAAGGAGAATCTTGCCGGAAAGAGTACTTCCGCATCGTTGAACATGGTAGAGAAACCTAAGTATAGCAGTCCGGATAAAACCATAAAAGCTGCTAAGGCTGCAGTAGAAGCTGTGTGAATCGCTTTCCGGAGATGCTTTGGCAAAACAGCAAGAGCGTGTCGGAGAGTTGCTTGATACGATTGAGCAGCAAAATGCCGAGATGCTATGATTTGTTGCGAGTTGTTAACAAGTTTATCTCTACTTGTTAAAATAGATGCTGGCCATTTGTTGTAAACACCCAAATTATTTATTATTTTTGTTGTTAATTATTATTGTAAATAGATTGCTGATTTGTTGTAAATACCCAAAAAAAAAATCTTAAATTTGTTGATTATTGTTTTTGTTGTTAATTATTGGTGAAAATACTTTACTCGATTTGTTGTCAATACCTATATTTTTTGTAAATTTGCTGATAATTATTTGTTATAATACTTTACGGATTTATTGTAAATAAGCATATTGTTGTTAAATTTATTGATAATTATTGTTGTAAATACTTTACTAATTTATCATGTTCAACGATAAATGGCTCGCGCTCGCTTTCGCCCCCCGCGCGGGCGAGAGGGAGCCAACCCTAGCGCCGCCGCCCGCCCTCCCTTCTCCTCCCCCTCCCCTTCGCCGCCGCCGGCGCGTGCCGCCGGGCGTTGCTCGTGCGGTGCCGGCGGCGGCGGCCGGCTATTTCTCGTGCGCGTGGCAAGAAGGCGCGGAGCTCGGCGCCCGCGGTGGTGTCCCTAGGCTACATGCTGGTCCGGCGCGGATGGGTGGCTCTCGAGGCGTCGGTCTTGCTCCTTGGCGGCGGGGCAGCGAGGTGGATTGGCGGCAGATGGCCGGTTGCAGGCAGGTGGCTAGCGGCTGACCGCGCCCTCCCAGCCCAAATGCGGGACCTCTAGGCCCCATCCGGGTTGGGGTGGGCTGTCTCGAGCCCCGTTGATGCTCTCTGGAGGTGAACGTGGGGCGTCGGCGGGGATGGGTGGTGGCGGCGCTGCACGCCGGCCAGCTGCAGCGTGGCGGCGGAAACTTTATGGGCCAGGCGGGACTGGCCGGGCCAGTAGGGGATCGGTGTATTTCTGTTGGCACGTCCGGTCTGCTACCGCGATGGCGGTGGAGGTTGTTACCTCCCGCGTGGCGGCGGTGTTGCTTCCCCTGACCCTGTTGTGCTCCTTTTTCCCTCGAGGCCTCATGTCTGGGACCACAGTGAGACGGCGAGGATGGCTTCTAGATCGTGGTGGCGCATGCTGGTTGGTGGCAGTTGGGTGGAGCACTTCGAGTTTTCTGGGGTGATGGTGGTTTGGGGATCGGGAGAAATCCCTGTTCGACGCCGACTCGGCGACGCCTGCAGGTGTCGTCTTTCCTTCCTGAAGGGCGTCGGGTACTGAAAGTGCATAGAGGCCCCCATATGTGGTTTTGGTAATTAATGACAATCCCTATGGACTAATGGTTGCATTGAGTTATATGTGTAGGAGTTCTCCATAGGCAATGCTTGAACGATTAGTTGGCGTCAAGGTTGCAATACGAAGAAATGAGATGCACTGAAGAAGAAGCTCTCGCATAGTAGATTATGGGGGAACAATCCGCAAGACATCAAGCAAGCAATCAAGAACGGCGTTTCATCTTGTTGCAGTAAAGATCATCATCATCATCGAGCTCAAGTCGAAGGTGCAAGGCTGAGGTTTGCTCTCGAGGGTTTCTTTCTCACTGGTCTCGTGGTTTAGGTGGGAGACCGGTTTATAGGATAGTGGTTGTACTATCAAGGGGCTCTCGAGTGAGTAACACGATCGTATCGTTCATACTTTTTCTCTCTCTCTCTCTCTCTTTGGCAGCACTTCTTCTTCAACCTCTTGCTCTTCACCATTGTTGCATCTTGAGAGCTCTTCCTCTCCCTCAATCCCTCCATGATTCCTGCTCAAATTTGAGGAAAATAGAGAGGAGGTCTAAATCTATATTTGCACCAATCAAATCCCCCTCTTAGTGAGGGAATCTCTAGATCTAGTTCTTGGAGATAAATTTTGTGTTCCTCCTCTTATTTTGTTCTTCCTCTCTTATTTCCCCAATAGCTTTAGTAGCTTTGTTGGAATTTGAGAGTGAAGGATTTGGGCATCGTTGTGCTGATTTAGCCATTGCATTTGGTGCATCGGTTTGACTTCTCTGCGGTGATACGTGGAGGTGAAAGTTCGTGAGATATTCAGTTCGGGAGCTTGTTCCTCTTGGGTCTTTGGACCCTAGATGGCTTGGTGGTCTTTGTAGTGTTCTTGGGGACTCTAATTAAGTTGTGGAGATTCTTAAAGGGCAAGGCCTTTGTGGCAGTTTATTGGGAGCCTCCAATTAAGTTGTGGAGATAGCCCCAAGCTTTGTGCGGGTTCGGTGACCACCCTAAGGTTCCATATTGGATCGAGGACATCCCTTTTGGCGGGAATTCTCGATGAGAATACGGTGGCCCTCGTGCATTTGGAGTGACTTATCCTCCACACCGCTCCAACAGAGAGTAGCACTCGCAAGAGTGTGAACTTCGGGATACATCGTTGTCTCGGCGTCACTTCGATTATTCCTATACCCGAGCTTTTTTACTTATGTACTTTACTTTGTGATAGCCTTCGCGCTTGAAGTTATATATCTTGCTATCACATAGTTGCTTGAATTGCTTAGCATAAGTCGTTGGTGCACATAGGTGAACCCTGGTTATATAGGTTTTGTGCTTGACAAATTAAACGCTAGTTTTATTCCGCATTTGTTAAGCCATATTCGTAAAAGTTTTAAACCTCCTATTCACCCCCCTCTAGGAGGCATCCGTGTCCTTTCAGGTACCCCTACCCTATCCTATCCACATACGGGGAAACCCTAGGACGAGTCCGAGCAGCAGAGGCGACATCGTCGCCTCTTGGTTGAAGGTGTTGCTTCGTATGCGATAACTCGATGTGATAGGAAGCGGTGGGACTTCCCGGAGGGCGCAACGATTGCGGGCTATCTTCGTTTTCGTCAATCTATTGGTGTCGGCATTAGTTTCTTTTATATTTTCTCTCTTCTTTCTTTTGGGCTTGATGTGCTGTTTGCCACAATGGTGGTTGCTATATTAATATAGCGGGGCGAAAGCTTATTTCGAAGAGTATGAGCTTCGGGTAAACCCTACCGCAATGGAAAAAATATAAGACCCACACAACCTAGACAACGGGTAAACCCTATTCCACGCACGGTGCATGCACGAGTAGTGCACGCCTGAAGGATCTTCGCGGGCGGGCTGTCCCATTTAGCCCTCGTTTGGTCTGTTCGGGCCAAATTTCCCCGGGTAAATATTCCCCGTCGGGAATAGGCAGAAACAGGAGCAAACCCCGGAATTATTTTCCCGACCTCCGGACTAGGGGCGAAATTTCCCGGAAAAGGCCGGAACCCGCCGGGATTTCCGTAACCAAACAAGCCCTTAGCGGGTTTCCTTCATTTTTCTTTAGGTTTTTTTTGTTTCTTTTTAGTTTTTTTATTTTCTCGGTTTGGCGGTTCTTCCTAGTTTATTTTTTCTGACTTCTTCCTTTATTTATTGCAAAATATGAACATTTTAAGAATATAATGTTTTTAAAATTTGAACAAATTATAATTTTGAACATTTTCCAGATCTGTCGAATTTGAATATTTTCTAATGTGAACAATTTTCATGTTTCAATAGTTTTCAAATCTGAATTTTTTTCAGATTGTACAATTATTCGAAATCTGCATATTTTTCAAAGTAAAATAGAAACAGGAAAAAAAAAACGAAAGGGTGCATACCTGGGCGAGCGAGGAAGACGAGCAGAGGACTACCTGGGCCAGCCCATTAGTGCACGCTATGAACGTGTCAATCTCTCTCTCAACAACAACAAAAACAAAACAAAAGGTAACCCGTCCAGACCTGCACTGAGCTCAGTCGTCTTCTTCCAGTTCCCCCGCCGCCGCCGTCCACCCAAATCCCCACTCGCCGCCGCCGATGGCAGCACCCAACACGGCGGCTCCTCGCGCAGCAAGAACCTGGTAGATCCTCTCTTTCGACCCCTCGCGGCTCCGATTGAGTCCCTAACCTCTCTCTCTCTTTCCACTGATGTGCGCAGATTGGCCGCTCCGTATCTCCACGGATGGCGATGACGGGGGGCTCGATGGACAGGCTCACCGACGACATCCTCGCCGACATCATCTCGCGAGTGCCCTACAAGTCGACCTGCTGCTGCAAGTGCGTCTCCACGCGGTGGCGTGACCTCATCACCCACCCCGACCACCGCGCCAAGATGCCCCAGTCCCTGCTCGGCTTCTTCTATGAAACCTATGACATAGCCCGCTTCCCACGGAAGGCTCGCTATTTTATCAACGCGTTAGCGCAGGGCTTCCCTCCTCTTGTCGACCCCTCGCTATCGTTCCTGCCCAAACATGAGAGTCTTCACATCTTGGACGGCTGCAACGGTCTCCTCCTCTGCCTCCTCCTCGAGGAGGGGACTGATGCTGATGAGATCCAATATTATGTGGTGTGCAATCCCTCCACGGAGAAATGGGTGGTCGTGCCTACCACCGACTGGTCTAGGAGGGCAGAAGTTTACCTGGCCTTCGATCCGGCCGTCTCCTCCCACTTCCATGTGTGTGAGCTCGTAGATTCTGATACCTGGCATGCTGATGGTACTGGAACTATTGGAGATATTGCAGCCGTGGTGATATACTCGTCCAAAACTGGAGTCTGGAGTCACAAGGCCGATGCTTGGACCGGATCTAGTGTTGATATACCCATCGGTGCGAAAAGCGTCTTCTTTAGGGGGGAGCTGCATTTGTGTGCCTACGATAATCAGCTTATATCCATTGATGTGGAGGAAAACGATTGGAAATCCATTCATCTTCCCGAAACAGTTACCATTTATTTTGGCATTTATCTATCACATGGTCAGTTGCATTTTGCAAATATCGGTCTTTCTGCATTATCAATATGGGTTCTTGAGGACCCCAGTAATGAAAATTGGACCTTGAAGCGCTATATCAGCCACTTACAGCTCTTTGGAACAGAGTATTCAGCATATGCGGATGATTACAGTGTTATCTCAATCCACCCCGAAGACAATTTGATTTTCATAGTCGCTGGACACATGCAGACACTCATGTCTTATGGAATGGATTCCATGAAGCAGCGTATTATACGTCCACTTGGATCTGTTAGTAGTAACAGGGTTCATTGTATTCCATATGTTCCGTTGTTCTTAGAGTCATTGGCAGATGGACACTAAATGCCGTGCTTCTCCAGTGTTTAGGACTTGAGTAACAGTCAGTTGGATAGACTTTTATGAAGTTGCGATAGTTTATGTCTCGTGGTAAGTCGCGACAGTTTCTGTTTGTGCTTGAGTGCGCTAATGTACCTAGCTTATGCAGCTACGTGTTGCACTTATCTTTGTTGCTCTGCATGTTTTGATGTTCTCATGTATAAGCGGACCATGAGTTGTAACCCCTAGTACTTAACCATGGATATTGTCTTCGTATTGTTGAACTATGATTATTGTCTTCAATATGTAGTTTCTGGTCTATGCTTATTTCTTTGTATGTGTATACTTTATTTCTACAGTATCTTCTGAATGAAAAAGGTGCTTTGGTCTCTTCTGGCATCGAGAGAATTCAGAAATGCAGTTCTTGTATGTAGAGGGATCTCCTTTTCTTTGCAGTGCTTGAATGCCTGAATCCCATTTTTTAAACAGTATGGCATATGAGCTTTTGTTATCTCATCTCAGGCTCTCAGTTATCTTTATGTAAGGTATTTTTTTGATTAGGTAAATTTGGCTTCTGTTATCTCCTCTCAGGCACTCAGTTATTTTTATGTGAGGTATTTTTTTAATATAGCGTAGGAAGTTGAAACTAGATTGATGTCATTTGTAGATAGCAAATTTTTGACATATCAGATCTTCGCATGTGTAGCAAATGATGGCTTCCACCTGACGTAGGAATTTTTTGATAACTAGATCATGTTGGGACTATTATTCTGTTAAAAAACTAGTATTTCATTTTGCTAAACTTTTTTATTATTGTACTATCCTATCATATTTCGCTAATGCCTAACTGAGTTCTGCTGTAAGATACACTTAAAGACTTCAAAGATGACCCACTTTAGGTTTGAGTAGGCAGTGGCAGTTTAGTTCTTAGCTGCATCTTTTTCCTGAGAACTTTCAATGATACCCATTCCCTTTTCAAAGATTCTCTTTTATGGCTGGCTTATTGTATTCGATGTGTTGGTCACCTTGATAGCCACAATTGGCTGAATTTAACTTTCGCATATCCTGCAAGTAAATGTCTACCTATTGTGTCTCACGTTGCTTACCTGCTTTTAAATTGGAAATAGCGCCAACCACAACCAGGCATGGGGAAATGCTTGATCATTCCAGCTTTTGGCTATTTGGTTTTGTTTGCAATCTACTTACTTTCATCTACTGCTGGGTGCTATTGACCTTTGCATGATGCAGATTGCAAGCCTATAACTTATCTGAGGAGTCTGGTGTCTACTTTTATGTGCTGCAGCTTTTGGATCTGGATCTTCTTTTGCTTTGTCATGCCATTGAATGTTTGGATCTTGATCTTCTTAACAATATAGCCTGGGTGCTTTTCTTTGTCTCCAGTAGTAATAAAATGGTATACATGTAAGGTATTTCCTTTTGAATTAGACGCCATCGTTATGGATTATAGTTTTCAAGTTCAAAATGGATCTGTTCCATTTCCTGCTAAATTTTTATTTCACTGCATGATTAATTTACTATGACATGAGTCTTCACATCAGTTCCAGCTGATAGCTGATGTCTTTTCTGTATGTTGGTTTTAAATACTAACGCATGCAGCTGTAGAACATCTCGGGATTATACTGAAGTGTTAAGCAACGGGTGGGTATTCATGTATGACACCAATCAGCAGTTCTTTCATTTGAGTAACCTATTATATTTTCTGAATGTCTAACTTAGCTATGCAGTAATAAGTGACACTTGGGGATGTGATGATAATTCACTTCAGGTTTGAGCAAGCAGTGGCAGATAGCTAGTTTTATGTTGGATACGAACTTTGTTTCAGGTGTCCCTAGGAAAGATGTTTACCTTTGAGGTGTAAGAAATATGTTTAACTTGTATTGTAAAATCTCAAGTAGGTAAGGAGGAACGTCATGTTTGATAAAACATTGGTAGGTTTTCTATAGATACTGATGATTAATATAAAACCATAGGAAAAAGATACGTATCAAAGGGGTTATGGACTGTGTGATATGACATATGGAAGGATACAATTTCAATTGTAAACCCATTTGAAGTGAATATGATCAACTGATCTAAACATGAGTGCTGCTGGATGTAGAGTTAAAATATAATTCATTTGCAAAAAGAATCATCTTAATTTTTTTTATAGAATTTAAGTTACGCCAAAATTACTCAAATCCTCATATTTACAATTGAATACTTGCAAATAGTTCTAATTTTTTTATAAAGTGATGTTACTGGACAGGGGACATCAATAAATTCCATTTGCTAAAGGAATTGTTTGATTTGAATTTGTAGAATTTGAATTATGCCTAAAATACTCAAACTATCATATTTAAATTTGAAAATTTGTAATTTTAGTAAAAGTACAAACTAACAGCACTGTGGTATATCAATTGCGATTTTCCGAGTTACAAAACTTTAGTTATGAATTTTACAAGATTCGTTTGTTTGCATAAATGAAAATTCGAATTATTAGAAAAATCTGCCATGTGGTGTGTCCTGATTCATCGGTACCTCTTCGTTTAAGTGATCTGACGTGGATCTTGATCGGACGGCTCAAACGAGTAGCTCGGTTTTCCATTGATTTTCTCGACTCTGGATGACTTCAAAATAGATCTGTGATTGAAAGATAAATCGGTACTTCAAATAAAAAAACTTGAATGATCGGATCTACCTTTTCACCAAATTAATTTGGATTCAACGCGCCGAGTGAAGAGAAATCTGAGATCTACTTGATCAGATCTACAGTGGGACGAAAGTTTATTGGGATTGAAAGATCTCTATGAGAGGAATGACTTTCGTATTGAAGACAAAGCAATTTGAGGTGGTTTTGGTGGTTAAATCAACGAGTTAAGATTCGCTGATATAGGATTTCGAAAGAACGAAAGGGAAAACGAAATAGCTGCGGCCTGAATGGTTTATATAGGCCATAGATTGATGGAAAAGATAGGTATAAAAATTAAGAATGCATAGAAATAAATAGATCCGAATTTGAAGGTATATATTTCTGCATATTAGCGTTTGATTTGAGATATGTTTGCCAAAACGAAAATCATACGAAAGCACGCTTTGTAAATCACAAGATTGGTTGGTTTTGCTCGTGTCGTGTGGTTGGTCCGACCGTGGTTACTGGGCCGGCCAACCGGCCCATTTTTTATTTTTTGTGTTTCTTTTATAAAAGAAGTTTCATAGCTTTTATTTAGTTGAAATAAATTTCTATAAATTTACAAGTTTTTATTTTATATCATTTTGTTACAATTATGTCATTGTGGCTATATATGAGAGATAGTTTTAATATGTGCATACCAAACAAGTTTCTAAAAATTTGTAAAAATCAAAATAGTATTTTAGGACAATATTTTTTTTGTTTAATATCCATTAGTAGAAATAAAATAATAATTATATGCACTTGGCCTATATGGCTACTTGGGCAATATGTTGCAAGTAGAATCTTCTAGGGTTTTGGTTTCTCAAATAAAAATCCATTAAGGATTTGAAAACCTTGACGGTCAAAATATGTTTGATTTTGAAAATACTTTTAGACCAAAATCTTGTGAGAATGACATTTTGGTAATTACTTTTAAATAACTTAAAAACAATTAATTCCTTGTGAATTTTCAATCAAGTTCAAACAATCAAACATGAAATTTATTTTTATTTTACATTCCAAAATTTTAAAAAAATTCAGAATGTGACACAGACGGATCTGAGATCCAACACATACAACCACCGAAAACACCGAAACATCATCTCTGAGAGAGATCTAGAGGAGGAACTAGAGAAGAAATTATCATCCAAGATGCTACACAAATCATTGGAGGATAAGGCATCATCTCCCTCATCATCAATCGCCCCACTAACATCACCATCATCCATCCCTATCTAATTCAATTCTTTTGGTTGTAATCTCAATTTTTATTATGGATTTGTACTTTAATTCACACTCTTACTTTCATCCCATATCCGCAAGATTATGTTGATATTTATGATTGCTTCCATGTGTGAGTAATTTACTTTGTTCTTGGGAAGTTGAAGAAATCCTAGCAATATTATGATATGAAATAAAAATGATCCATAACTTTGTGCTATGATTGTGTGTTAGTTTTCTCTCTAGATATTATTTGAAATCGACCATGTAATATTTGTCTTTGTGACATGAGAGGGAACTATCTTTAGAAGTATATTATTGTGTACGGTGTGAAGTGACATACCGTGATCGGCACACTATTATATGGACAAAGCCGATAAGAAAGGAGTCACTAAGCTTTCATCGATAACCATGGGGAATCCCTTAATTGTGATGGATCAATAAGTGGTTTGCCGAAGGTCATTGCAGTGGTTGTTTAGAAATGTGCTATTCAATGTGCATCTTATTACTCAGCCTTTTCCACACACAACATAAACAATGGTATAGAGTATCTACTTCATACTCTAAACGAATACCAGCGGTGGAACCTATAGAGAACATTTTCACTTTATTGAATTCTAAATCTCATTGACAACACAACTTGTTACTTTTCTGCACTTATTACTTGTTTTGCAACCCAAAAACAAGCTCATTCAAAACAAATGTCACTTGAGATCAAAAACAACTTGTATTCCTTGATAAATAGCATAATGTGGCATAAAGATCTTAACATGTAGCTCTCTGTGGTTTGATACTTTATTTTGAAACTAGCTACAATTGAAATATGCACTTGAAGACATCAATTTGTGTTGCGAGTTGTGAATCTGAATCTCCCGTCGGTAGCTCCTCCTAGGTCTGATTGGTTACATTACCTATGTTGGTTTACCTGATATGTGCATAGCTTACTTATTTTACATAGTTATTGGATGTTAGCTCCGTGCGATATTCTTCATGGCTTCATCTATTCCTTCGTGGATTTGCACTAGGGATGGTAACGTTGAGTTTCCAATATGGTATATCCATATCAGCTGCCACCTTTCAAGTGCCGCACGTGCCACCCGCGGCCGGGACAACAGGTCCAACGAACACCTTCAACGTGTGGGACACCTCCTTACCCCGAGGCCATCACCCTGCCGCCCACGCGACGAGCGGCTGGAGCACCCCACCCCTCCAACGCGGAGAAGCCGATGCCGAGTGCCACCACCACCAGCCCGCGGCCGCCGCCCCGGCGTCCATTCTTTGTCCAGTTTGCTGAGTTTCATCAGTTTCTCTGAACTTTTCAAGAATTTCTACGGCCGGTGCACGGCAGCCGCACGGGACTTCTCCGGTCTGTCTGCGTTGCTTCGCTCGTAGGGTGCTCATCAAACGACACGATGGAGAAACCATCAGCCTCCTTTTGTCGGTTTCGGTGTCGCACTCGTATACTGGCAGTATGTACGTAGCATGTCTGCACCTCACAAATGAACACCACCTTTATTTAATAAACAGTTTGGTGTATATTGTACAATGAACACGGCTAGCTAGCATCCGGTGCTGGTTTGTCTAACCCAGCATCCGGGTGCTAGCTAGTCCGACCTAGCACTCAACGCACGCCGCCGGCTAGGCTCCCGCATGCCCGGATTTCCAGGATGACAGCGACGACTACGTCGCCTGCATTTTTCAGGAATGGCTGTTGTCCATGGCGGAGAGCCGGAAGTTTGAGTACCCGGAGACGATGACGGACGACGAGATCGCGAGGCTCGACGTCCTCATCTCGGAGGTGGACCGACCGGTGCAGCCGCCGCTGCCCCGGTATGCCACCGGCATCATGCCGCCGGGCCTCACGGAGGAAGAGTCCCTACGACGGGCGCTCGAGGACTCGGCCATGCAACCGGTGCAACCGCCGCCTCCACCTCCACCATCGGCGTGGGCTGCTCAACCTCCACCACCAGCGTGGGCTGTTCCACCACCACCACCGGAGTGGGCTGCTCAACCTGCACCACCAGTGTGGGTTGCTCAACCTCCACCACCAGCGTGGGTTGCTCCACCTCCACCACCGCCGGCGGCACCGGCGTATGTTCCACCGCTAGCCAACTGCCGTGGCCCGTACTGAAGCTCATCGTGATCGACAACGACGACGACGACAAGTAAGCGCAGACGTTCTTAGGTTTTTTTTATTTTATTTTCCTTTATTTTACTATGTAAATTATGTTTTTATGTCGAAAAAATGCGAAATTGAAAAAAATGCGTCGTGCCGCTGGAGCCACCCCGACGGAAACGAACGCGCGGTCGATTTTGACCATTTGGGCTGATGCAAGAGGACGCGCGCGGACATTTTTGGCGTCTGAAATATGTCGCCCCGTTGGAGATGCCCTAATGCTTGGAAGATATGACCGTCTACCATGGGCGGACCCAAGTAGAGCTGAGTGGCCCCCACTCAAAAATCGTAATTTCAATATTATTTCTTCAGATTTGAGACAAAAATTTCAAATTTTGCAAAATTTAGGCAAGGAGTGCCCTCACTCATTAGTTTTTCCGGGCCCGCCACTGCCATCTACAGCTTCTGTTTCATCACTATTACTGTCGGTGATGTGAACCATCTGCGACCCAGAACCCACACATCCGTCTTCTCCTCCTCCAGCTTCGTCGAGTCATAGAAGATCGTGATTCCCAGCCTCCTATAGAACTCCGGCAGGTAAAATATGCTCCCATGGACGATCCTCGATCAAATCCGTCACCTCTGAGGCGTTTGATGAGGTCGCCGCCCTCGTCAGGCGCCGCCTCGAACACACCAGGGAAGGGCTCTTCAGTGCAGCTTGCGAGTTGGCACAACACCCACACTTCTTGGACGGACATCTTCCTGATGGTGTGAACACGCCCCGGGCGGAGAGGGTGGATGAGGAGCGGCATCCATGGAGGAAACCGAGAGAGGTGAGATTGACCGTTGGACGGTGAGGGAAGTGGAGTGTGGAGTTAAGAGATACGTCCATGTCTTCGGCACTTTCCAACGCATACAAAACATGACATCCACGGCGCTGGGTAGGGCCTGTCCCTGGGAAACGGCCGAATCGGTCGTTCCTCCCGGATCAACTTTTGGTCTGCTTTAAATACCATGCTGTGCAAAATTTTCATACGATATGTGTTTCCAACTGGCCAAAGTTTGGCTCACTGGATGAATACGGAAAAAAGGCTTTGTTAGCAACAAACACGTCCTAAGTTGAGACTAGGAAAACAGTAAAAAAAAAGAACATAAATACATGCAAAGACAAAAGTAGAGAGAGCCAAAGAGACACAGAGAGGATGTTGTGTTGAATGCATATTATTTATTCATGCAAACATCCTAACGTGCATTTTTAGCAGAACTTATAGTAACCAGCGTCACCAAAGCTTATAAATATTCAACGGTTCCTTGGTGTCTACATAGGCGAATGCTTGGTGGATATAACCGTCTATGGCTTGCGTTTCATCGGTGTTACTGTCGGTGATGTGAAGCATGCGCGATCCCTTTTGCGTGCCCTTGGGCTGGTGCTTGTACAGCTTATCGATCCCGTCCCGGTACCCGCGCGTGAGCACGTGGTTGTCATGCGCGAAGTGCGGCAGCGTGAGCTGCTGCGGCGGCTGCACCCTCGTCTCCACGCCCACGCAGTACCACTTCCTCCACCTCTGCTCCCCCCTCGCGCTCTTCAGAACCCACACGTCCGTCTTCTCCTCCTCGAGCTTTGTCGAGCCATGGAAGATGGCAGCCCCCAGCCTCCCGTAGATCTCCACCAGGTAAAATGTGCTCC
The DNA here is from genome assembly GCF_022539505.1 of Lolium rigidum. Taxonomy (NCBI): domain Eukaryota; kingdom Viridiplantae; phylum Streptophyta; class Magnoliopsida; order Poales; family Poaceae; genus Lolium; species Lolium rigidum. Next base: position 16,319,511 of record NC_061512.1, on the reverse strand, counting down.
CGGGCCTGGTCGGCAGCGGCTTCACGACGCTGACACGCTCCGCCTCTAGGTCGAACGACATGATCCTCTCGGTGCCGTCGGCGACCCAGTACACCGCGCCGTCGACGCCGATGATGCCGGCACTACGGAGGCACCTCGTGCCCGCGCAACCCACAGCCGGCTTCGCCACGACGTCCCGCCAGGACGTCTCCCCGAGCGTCAGCACCTGCACCGTGTCGAACTGCGTGTCGATGCAGCACGGGATGCGCACCACCTTGTACTGCCCCGTGCCCTGGTGGTGCGCGAAGCCGTACGCGGTGTGCCACCGGGACCGGCCACGCATAAAGCTATCGGCGCATGGCAGCGGCGGGAGGTCGAGCGTCTCCCCGGTTGCCGGGTTGGCCAGCGAGATGGCGCCGCCGGGCTTGCTGTCGTCGCAGAAGCAGATCAGGCCGTTGCACGTGCCGACCACATCCATCACTTCTCGGCGGCGGTCCGTCGTGCCGCCCATTAGCGGCCTCACTACCCACTTGTCGTCCAAGGTGTACAAGGCGCTTATGGAGATGAGGAGGGTCTTGGCACGGCTCTGCAGGTTCGTCGCCGTGCACTCGTCGACGGTGTCACGCCACTGCCGGCAGACGAGGCGGCATCGGCGGCGGGAGTTTGGCATGAGCCGCCGCAGGATCTCCGCGAGGACGTCTGTGGGGATGTCGTAGCAGCGGCTGGGATACTCCTCGTCCATGGCCATTATGGGCGCCTCTGCTATCGATCTACGTACCGATTTTGATGGTTTTGGTCTGTCTGGGTTATATAAGAATGTAGCATGCGTTTTCCCTGTTTTTAACCGGATGTAAGTACACTTGGCCCTCAAGTTTGCTGTGCTGATTGAGATCGTGTCAAATTATGTCTCTGCTTTACAATGCTGGAAATAATCACAAGTTATGGAGTAGAACTCTATTAGTACGAAATTATGTGTCTTGTTAGGGATGTCTTCACCTGAGGATAGAGATTCAACTACAACTCGGTACCTGCGCCGCATGCAGTAGATCGACCTCGGGGTTTTTGACGACCACACGCAATTGCAGTAGCCATTGGTCCGGTAGATAGATACGCGTGGTCTCTTTTGCTTTGTGTTATCATTCTAGGGCGTGGGGTGGTTGCTTGTAGGTTCTTTTCTTCTTGTGCAACTTGGCTCGCCACCGATTGTATGCATGGAAACTTGGATTTGGCCAGTTTTTGCACTTTAATTGGTCGCTTATAATTTTATGAGTAAAATACAACCATGGTACCGAAACTTGAAGCGCCAAATCAATAGGGTCACCGACCTTAGGAATACGACATGTACAATCACTAAATACAACACAATGTTAATTTAGATCACTGGGTACAACTCTGTATTCCCCGATGTGGCGGTGTTGACCGGCCCAAACTATTTGATTTTTTTTTTGCAGAAAAGCACCTTACCCATGCTCATGCATTGTGTGTTTTTTATTTCAAAAAACGCCCCCCCAACTGATAGGTGGGTCTAGGGTTGAAAATGAAACAAAAACGGACAGAAACATGCTTTATCGTTTTTGTTTCCCTCTATCTTATTGGAATCGGAAATGGAATCAGAAACCCCGGAAACGAATATGAAAACGGAAATCATCGGATATGAAAACAGAACGAATACATAGCGGATGAAAACGGCTATTTGCCACAACACAATACGGCATAATACCTTGATTAGTAGACCGAAAGACACACATAAATAAAAAGACAATAAGACAAGATATATCACTTAACTTCGACAAGCAACATAAATTAATACACATAGTTTAATAGTTGCATAGTTTAACAGCTGCATGCACACACAATTATACAAAGTGATTACGGTTAGAGTAATTAGTGGACTTGATTAGTGGACTTGATACGTGGCTAAGCCCAGTTTCATGTGTAAATGTATGCCTACTAAATGCATGAGCCTCTCTAGGTTATATTTCCGAAAACTTTCCGTATTTATTTTTCCGGAATTTTCTCTACCGTTTCCCTTTCCGTCGGAAAGGGCTCCCTCGTTTTCTTTTCCGTTTCCGTTTCTTTTCCTCCAAATGCCACTTTCTTTTCCGTATTTGGCCCTCCATTTCCTTTTTCTTCGAAAACGGGCGGAAAGTTTCCCTTTCATTTTCAACCCTAGGTGGGTCCCACTTGATAAGGTCACCCACTAACTTCCTTTCTTTCTTCCTTCCCCTTTTTTTGCCCCAACACCACCCAACTCCACTGCCGGCCTCCGGCTTCTCCTGCTCCGGCCCTCCTCTCCTCTATAGTTCCCACCTCCTTCCGCCACCAACTCCAAACTCTCCCGACCGCCAACACCAGATCGACAACGGAGGCCAACTCTTGCCGACGGGAGGGACAACATAGCTCAGACCCCTACGATGTGCCACCATCGATCTGACATGCGGATAAGAAAGACGGCGGCATGCGGGGAAGGAAGCTAGAGAGGGCAGAAACTGGCCTTGACCTCCATGGCCATGCCCCTATCGGTGTCCATCTCTGTGGCCTCTCCCGCAAGATCGCCTTGACCGCCATGACCGTGCCCCTATCGGCCTTCTCTGGCACTGGCAGGACGTGGAACACGTCCCTCTTGGCGCAGAAACCGAGGACAAAGATTGCCATCCGCGAGCGAGGCGGCCCTCTGCATCATTGCCTCGGCCCCAGATCGAGCTGCTCTACATAGTGCTGGTCACAAGCGCGTCGACGGTAGACATGCACAAATGGGAAGAGGGGAACCAGACGGTTGGCAGAGAGGACGCCGACACGGGGTCACACGGTGGAGGTGGATTGGCCCTTCCTTGACTGGGCAGGTTTTGGAGGTCGGATGGCGAGCCCCACTCCGGCCACCTATGAGCATGGTGAAAGGGGATTAAAATCCTTATGCCTTCAATCAACTTTCCAATTTAGCCCCTTCTTATTTATTTTCTTATTTTATCTGAGGTTTTTGTTATTATTATGCTCTCTGTAAACGGCTAGGAGGCTGACAAACGGGCTCCACAACTTTCCACGTCAGCAAATATGTCTTTATATAGTGAGCCAGTGACCTAAATGATTGTTATGCCGTATTTAGTTACAGTACATCGTGTATTCCTAAGGTCGGGGACCGTATCAATTTCACTCTCCAAGTTTGGGTACCACCGATGCATTTTACGCTAATTTTATTTGGGCACAGTGAGAGAAACAAAAAGCCATGGGATTGCTAGGATGCACATCAAAGAGTGTTGTGGTTAACTAAACTAGTTCACTCTTACTTCCCTCTAATTTGTCTAACCATTCATCGCTTCGAGATAAGGCCTATATGAAAAAGATGCAACTCCATAGTTTGTAGTTTCATCTAGTTTTTAAAACTCTATTTTGTGTTCCTTTGGAGATCTTTTAGACGGATTTTGTCAAATTTACCACACATTGTCAACCATTTGAAAATTCCTTCAAGGAGTACCTTCACCTCACCATTTCACACAACTTTCACGTTTACAATATTCGGTTTGGACATTCATCGACAAGTGAATCTACAACTTCGTATACTAAACTAGGAAGATGTCAGAGCATCTCTAGCAAAGCCCGTAAAAACGCGAATTGAAAACTTGGAGTTCAGTTCACCGAACTCGTGTTTACGGATCGAAAAATGGTTGGCGCAGAATAGAACCCGTAAACTAAAACTGTAAAAAGGCATATTCCTAAATATGCCAGTGAACCCACATATCAGTTTTTTTCTTCTTTTTTTCTTGCCTCCTACTTCTTCTTCCTCCAGCCACCCCGACCCGCTCCGCCCCGCGCCGCCCCGGCCGCGCCCCGCCCTGCGCCGGCCTGCCGGCCTGCCCCTAGGAAGCAAGCAAGCAAGATGAATCGATTTAGGAGCTAGCTAAACTAGGCATGTCCGTGAGTGCTAGCTCTGTGTTAGGCATGTCCATGAATCGATTCGATTTAGGAGCTAGCTGGATCGATTGAGGAGGTCGGATTAAACGACGATGCAAGTGCTTCATTAGTTTAAACCTATAAATCATGGGCCACGAAACCTGCACATGAGAGAGATGGGTGATAACTCACAAGTATAGGGATCGCAAAATTCTTCCAGGGAAGTAAAATCCAAATTTATTGATTCGACACAAGGGGAGTCAAAGAATACTTATAAGCCTTAACAACTGAGTTGTCAATTCAGCTGCACCTGGAAAAGCATTAGTAACAGGGGTGATGTGAAAGCAACAGTAGTATGAGAGCAATAGTAACAGTAACACAGCAGCAATAGCAGTAACACAGAGGCAATGGCACCAGAAAATAGTAGATACTACTTCTAATGGCATATAGGACCGAGTGAGTATTTGGTGATGAAAGATGGAACGGGGTTCCCAGCTATCTACACTAGTGGTAACTCTCCAATAATAAGTGTTGGGTGAACAAATTACAGTTGGCCAATTGACATAATTATTATAGCATTAAGACAGAACATCCAGTTTATTAATCATGTAGGCATGTTTTCCATATATAGTCATACGTGCTTGCAATGAGAAATTTGCATAACATCTTTTGTCCTACCAGCCGGTGGCAGCCGGGCCTCTAGGGAAACTACTGGTAATTAAGGTACTCCTTTTAATAGAGCGCCGAAGCAAAGCATTAACACTTGGTGAAAACATGTGATCCTCCTATCTAAGCCATCCCCTCCAGTTATCCTAGTTGCTGTCACTCTGGGACCTCGGGTTCCGGACATAGACATGTGCAAACAACTTGTAGATACAATCTAAGCAATAATTATAGAGCTTAAATCTAAGATCATGCCACTCCTGCACTAGTGACAAGCATTAAACACAACAAGATTGCAGCAACAATAACTTCAGAAACTTTATAGATAGACTGATCATAATGTAACAATTCATCGGATCCCAACAAACACAACACCGATTACATCAGATTGATCTCAATCATGTAAGGCAACTCATGAGATCATTGTATTGAAGTACATGGGAGAGAGAGTACCAACTAGCTACTGCTGGAACCCGTAGTCCATGGGGGAACTACTCACAGAGCATGATGGAGGCGGTGGCGTCAATGGAGAAGGCTCCGGGGGTCGATCCCGTCCCGGCAGAGTGCCGAAACAGGAACTTCTGACCCCCGAAACTAGGTTTCGCGATGGCGGCGGCGCTCCGGGAGTATTTCTGGAGTATGATAGATAGATATCGGGTTTTCGCGTCATGGGGGGAATAAATAGGCAAAGGGACGATGTCGGTGGAGTCCCGAGGTGGGCTCCCCACACGTTGGCGCGCCTGTGGGCCTGGCCGCGCCGCCCTATGGTGAGAAGGCCGTGGGCCTCCCCCGGGCTTGCCGTTCTAGCTCCGTGTGTCCCTCGGAAAAATAGGAGGTTTGGCTTTTGTTTCTTCTAATTCCGAGAATATTGCCCGAACAGCTTTTATGGAACCAAAAACAGCAGAAAACAGGAACTGACACTGTGGCATCTTGTTAATAGGTTAGTCCCAGAAAATGTATAATAATGATATATAATGCATATAAAACATGTGACAATGATACATAAAACAAGCATGAAACATCAGAAATTATAGATACGTTGGAGACGTATCAAGCATCCCCAAGCTTAGTTCCTTCTCGTCCTCGAGTAGGTAAACGATAAAAAGAAAATAATTTCTGAAGTGACATGCTACCAACATAATCCTGATCCAATAATGATCCAAGGCATGTGAACTGAGATCAAATTTTTCAAAGCAAATGTCTATAGTTGATATAAGAGATGATAATGCAAGAGCTAAACAAGCTAAAAGTTTTCATGAACTATTGCTTTAAAGACATGAAACCGTACAAAGTTCATTAAAGATGTTTTAAGTATCCGGCGTAGAAGTTCTATCCTTCATTCCAAGCATCAAGTAAATTTTCACAATATAGAAGGATTCAGTCAAGTAAAAATAAACAAGAACGTCATGAATCAACTGTTTCGAAGCCTACTCAACCGGTGAGCGCAAGCATTTGGTATTGGCACCAGGATGTTATGGCAAAAAGAACATTAATGGGGGTTTGGAAGGCCAATGGAAGAAAGTCTCACAAATCTATAAGTGATCATTAGACAAGAGAAAGTCTTATAATCGAAGCTATGTAAGGAGTAGTGATTGCCATGCAACGGATGCACATAGAGCTATATGTGTATGAAAGCTCTCCAATGGAACTAGTGGGGGTGCATCCAACTTGGTTGCTCACGAAGACCTAGAGCACTTTTGAGGAAGCTCATAATTGGAATATACAACCCAACTTCTATAGTGTAAATTCCCAACATAGTTATACTAGTAAAACATGAAAACTCTCTCACATGGAGTATATGTGCTAAACATGAGCACAAATGATGACTATGAATACTGCAGGTGCTAAAACATGAGCACAAGTGTGGATAAAGGATAGTAATGTTGCCCCCTTTTTCTTTCTTTTTTTTTCTATTTTTTCTATTTTTTCTATTTTTTTGTTTCTCTTTTCGATGGCCTCCATGGCTCTTTTCACTTTTAGGGGCAATATCCTAATATGACAACACACTTTTTGGTACAAATAACTCATAATGAACAAAACATGATGTATAAAACTGTATGCCTCTGCCAGTGTAGCAGGATGTGCAATGATCTAGCGTAACATGGGTAAACCACACATCAGCTGTATAGAATCATGCAAAGAAATATATAAATAATAAATGACAACAAGTCATGTAATGTAAATGGAAGTTGCATGGCAATATATCTCGGAACAGGTATGGAAATGCTGTGGTAGGTAGGTATAGTGGCTGTTTTAAGGAAGATGTATGGGCTTATGTGTAGGAGAACAAGAGAAAGTCCTCCCACGGGTTTGGATGTACTAGCGAAGTATGCACAATTCTCAATGTGAGCAAAAGGCAATGGACAGTACCGAAGAGGCTAGCAAATTTGGATGGTGGAAGTGCCAAAAACCGTAGCTTAACATTAGTCAAAAAGAACTCACAAGCTTATTGCAAACAACTAGCAGGTTCAACATTAAGAGCATGATTAAAATTCACTTCAAGGAGGGTCGTTCACGGTGGCACAAGTACCCCGCTAGCTCCCACGACCTTCAGAACAACTTAGTTATTACGATGAACCCTTAGACATGGAAAGCTATCAAGTTCAACTACACCTTCAACCATTTAAGTAGAGTTTATAGTACGGCACAAGCTTAAAAACAACAATCCACTACTGATTTTAACTTATTTAACCAGCAAGCTTTACCATCTAAATACCTCAAAACGTTTGCAAAGAATCAGGTTATCAAAGCTCAATGATCTACAAGATTATGCAAGTATTTCATTATACCACTACCACATGCAACTTTTTCTGAACCAACCAAATTCAATCAATGCTGAGGCTTTCAGCTTTCGCCATGAACATGAATAATAAATTAAGAACACAAGTGTTCAAATGAAAAAGCGGAGCGTGTCTCTCTCCCACACAAGAATGCTAGGATCCAATTTTATTCAGGAAACAAAAACAAATAAACAAAAATAAAATCACACAGACACTACAAGTAAAGCACATAAGATGTGGAAGAATTAAATATAGTTTCACTAGAGATGACCTGATAAGTTGCTGATGAAGAAGGGGATGCCTTGGGCATCCCCAAGCTTAGATGCTTGAGTCTTCTCGAAATATGCAAGGATGAACCACGGGGGCATCCCCAAGCTTAGGCTCTTCACTCTTCTTGATCACATTATATCCCCCTTCTCTCTTGACCCTTGAAAACTTCTGCCACACCAAACTTCTCATAAACTTCATTAGAGGGGTTAGTACTCAAAAAACTTTAATCCACTTTATTCCTGTAGTGACACATTGCAAGAACTCAATTAAACATTTGCTACAGCTCTCCACGTCTAGAAAACCTTACTTAAAATCCACAAGAGACATTGCAAAAAAAAAAAACAGAGACAGAATCTGTCAAAACAGAATAGCCAGTAAAGATGGAATTTTTCGAGGTACTTCCGTTGCTCAAATCTGAAAAAGTGAAACTAATAAAAGTTGCGTAGATATCGGAGGATTACTCATGAATTTTTTCAAGATTTTTAGATTTTTCTACAGAGAGAAAAACTCAAAACCGTGAAAGCTAAAAATCTGTTTCTGCGCAGAAATCCAAATCTAGTATCAACTTTCTATTAGAGACTTTACTTGGCATAACAATGCAAGAAAATAAAGATACAAAGGTATTGCTACAGTAGTAACAAGCACCTTGACTCAAATATAAAATAAAAATTGCAGAAATAAAACAATGGGTTATCTCCCATAAGCGCTTTTCTTTAACGCCTTTCAGCTAGGCGCAGAAGATTTTAATGATGCTCACATGCAAATAGAAAATGAAGCAAAAGGAGCATCAAGAAGCAAATTAGAAACACATTTAAGTCTAACCCGCTTCCTATGCATAGGAATCTTGTACACAAATAAATTCATGAAGAACAAAGTGATAAGCATAGGAAGATAAAACATGAGTAACTTCAAAATTTTTAGCATGTAGAGAGGTGTTTTAGTACCATGAAAATTTCTACAACCATATTTTCCTCTCTCATAATAATTTCCAGTAGCATCATGAACAAACTCAACAATATAACTATCCCATACAGCATGCTTTTCATGATCTACAAACACATAATTTTTATCAAGCTCAAAAATAGTGGGATCAAAACTTTCAAACCCACTTTTTAAAAATCTATAAAAAGATGATTGATAATTCTCAAGAGATATGAGACTCCTAGATAAAGTCAAGACCTCTCCAATCCCATTTTCATTAGTAGTACAATTAATATTATCAAATAACATAGGACCATCATCTAGAGTTTTATCATAAACATTTGCTAAGCAAAACTCTTTAGTACCATGCATTTCGATATCAAGCACAAACAAAGCATTATCATAAGATTTATCAAAATAGCATGGATTATCATAGATAACAGTAGCATAATTATTCTCACAAGTTTTACTCATAGGGAATATTTCAAAAGAATCCACAGGAACATAAAATTCATCCTCCTTTGCTAAGCATTGAGGACAATCAAATAGTGTAAGAGATAAAGAGTTACTCTCATTAGAAGGTTGGCATATATGGGTAGCTAATCCATTCTTCCTCCTTTTGTTCATCACTCTTCTCCTCTTTTTCATCCAATGAGCTTTCAGGTCCATCAATTTCTTCTTTCACAGGTTCCTGCAAATTGTGAGTGCATTCTTGTGCATGAATGAGTCTCTCCTTATAATCAATGATATAAGGATTATTGTTCTAATATTTTATGCAATAATCAAGGATAGAAGCGACATAATCTTTAAGGTCCTTACAAACAATACAAGTTTCATAATTTTTGGCCATGAAGGATTCTATCTTAGAGGCTCCCATAAATAAAACAAATTGTTCTAGTTCTTCGAACCCAAGATGAATATAGTTATTCCAATGATAGTTCATAATTAAAACTTCTTCACTAAACCCACATTGGAATTTAAGATGTTTAGTATCCTGTTTAGAGCAACAGTTTATATCATGGCGTTTAAGCAAGATTTTAGCAATTGTATTCAATTTTTCTAACACGGCACTCATGACTTTACCCTTTCTTGATTCTCTATAATTCATATATAATTCTATAAGCTCCATACAGGTTGTGGGTTCTTCCATAACAACAGTTTTTAATTTTTCGGTTTTTCAAATTTTTATGGATTTTCGGGTACATAAGAAAATTAAAACAAGACGAAAACAAACTAGACAAAAGTAAACTAAGCAAAATAATACTAGACAGAAATAAACTAAGCACAAATAAACTAGACAAAAGTAAAGTAAGCAAAACAAAATAAAATAAAACAGAGAGAGAGGTAGAGTGTCCTCCCCAGGTGAACTTATGAGTAAAGCTATGCTCCCCGGCAACGGTGCCAGAAAATAGTCTTGATAACCCACAAGTATAGGGGATCGCAACAGTCTTCGAGGGAAGTAAAACCCAAATTCATTGATTCGACACAAGGGGAGACAAAGAATACTTACAAGCCTTAACAACTGAGTTGTCAATTCAGCTGCACCTGGAAAAGCACTAGTAACAGGGGTGATGTGAAAGCAGCAGTAGTATGAGAGCAATAGTAACAGTAACACATCAACAGTAGCAGTAACACAGAGGCAATGGCACCAGAAAATAGTTGATACTACTTCTAATGTCATATAGGACCGAGTGAGTATTTGATGATGAAACATGGACCGGGGTTCCCAGCTATCTACACTAGTGGTAACTCTCCAATAGCAAGTGTTGGGTGAACAAATTACAGTTGGGCAATTGACATAATTATTATAGCATTAAGACAGAACATCCAGTTTATTAATCATGCATGTAGGCATGTTTTCCATATATAGTCATACGTGCTCGCTATGAGAAACTTGCATAACATCTTTTGTCCTACCAGCCGGTGGCAGCCGGGCCTCTAGGGAAACTACTGGTAATTAAGGTACTCCTTTTAATAGAGCACCGCAGCAAAGCATTAACACTTGGTGAAAACATGTGATCCTCATATCTAAGCCATCCCCTCCAGTTATCCCGATTGCCTGTCACTCGGGGCCTCGGGTTCCGGACATAGACATGTGCAAACAACTTGTAGATACAATCTAAGCAATAATTATAGAGCTTAAATCTAAGATCATGCCACTCCTGCACTAGTGACAAGCATTAAACACAACAAGATTGCAGCAACAATAACTTCACAAACTTTATAGATAGACTGATCATAATGTAACAGTTCATCGGATCCCAACAAACACAAAACCGATTACATCAGATGGATCTCAATCATGTAAGGCAGCTCGTGAGATCATTGTATTGAAGTACATGGGAGAGAGAGTACCAACTAGCTACTGCTAGAACCCATAGTCCATGGGGGAACTACTCACGGAGCATGATGGAGACGGTGGCGTCGATGGAGAAGGCTCCGGGGGTCGATCCCCGTCCCGGTAGGGTGCCGAAACAGGAACTTCTGACCCCCGAAACTAGGTTTCGTGATGGCGGCGGCGCTCCGGGAGTCTTTCTGGAGTATGATAGATAGATATCGGGTTTTCACGTCGTGGGGGAATAAATAGGCAAAGGGGCGATGTCGGTGGAGTCCCGAGGTGGGCTCCCCACACGCCGGCGCGCCTGTGGGCCTGGCCGCGCCGCCCTATGGTGAGGAGGCCGTGGGCCTCCCCCGGGCTTGCCCTTCTGACTCCGTGTGTCCCTCGGAAAAATAGGAGGTTTGGCTTTTGTTTCGTCGAATTCCGAGAATATTGCCCGAACAGCTTTTCTGGAACCAAAAACACCAGAAGACAGGAACTGGCACTGTGGCATCTTGTTAATAGGTTAGTCCCAGAAAATGTATAATAATGATATATAATGCATATAAAACATGTGACAATGATATATAAAACAAGCATGAAACATCAGGAATTATTGATACGTTGGAGACGTATCAATGGGCAGAGACAGAGAACCAATTTGGTCGTGCGCCTCCCGCTGTGAACCAGCGCTCGCCCCAGCCCGGCTCCGCCTCGGCTGCGCCCCGCCCAGCTCGGCCGCGCCCCTCCCCGCCCTGCGCCGCCCGGCCCTGCGCCGACCTGCCCCGCCCTGCCTCGCCCCAGGCCTGCCCCTGCCCCGCCCCGGCCTGCCCCACCTCGGGTAGCGCCGGACTTTCTCCGCCCCGCCCCGCGCCGCCCAACTCCATCGCAAGCTCGCCGGAATTTGGTTGAATTCCGGCGAATTTAGTCGTATTCTGGCGACTGTACCGGCGGAAGCACTTAGCTCCAGCTGAAATTTCAGCGCGTCATGAGTATGGGTCTGTGTTCAGTTCGCTCTTTGAACCCCTACAAATACAGGCCGAGTTAGGTTTTCGGTCTCTGCCTGAAAACTTTTTTTCGGTTTTGGCTCACTTACGGTGACTAATCTGCGCAATTTTCTGAACTGAACCCGTAAATTGGCAGTTATTTTTCGGTTTTGCCTAGTTTACGGACTCTGTTAGAGATGCTCTCACTAGTAGAAAAAAGACCTTCCATCCCAACCCATTAGTCCCCAAATACTTTGACCCGGAATGGGGTCTTTAGTCCCGGTTTTGCTGGTGAACCGAGACTAATGCTCCGACCGGGACTAAAGGGCTATGGTGAGCTGTGGCCGGTGCAGGCCTCTTTAGTCCGGGTTGGTGTTAACAACCGGGACTAAAGGGTAACCTTTAGTCCCGATTGGTGTCCCAAACCGGGACTTAAGATTATCTGGTTTTTTACTCCCCACGCACCCTTCCCCCCCCCCCCCCCCCCCACCGTGGATCGCCTTTTTTGCTTTGGAAAATACGAAAGAAAATGATAAAAAATTCAAAAAGTAATTTTTTTTCCAGATTCTTGTATGTTATGCAACCTACTATTCGGTGAAATTAAGAAATTCAAATTTCACTTTTTTTGCAAAAAAGGTTTGAAAAATGGTAAAACCGCATTAACTTTTGCATATGACGTCGGAACAAAACGTATAATATATCAAAATCATCGCGAGAAAAGTTACATCCAAATTCACGTGGGTTTACCGGGTTATCCAAATTTTAGATTCTCAAAATTCCAAATGAAAATATTAAAGCAGGAAGATTTTAGTTTTTGCTATAAATTACGGATTTTTTATTTTTTTTATTTTAAAAAATTAAAATTAATAATTGCATCCTGCATAAATATTACTATTACTTTTACCCTTTTTTGGATTTTCAAATTTTTTGGTTTTAGGTTTGGCGAAAAATATATTTAAAAAATTAAAAATAATACAAATTAAAAAGTTAATGTTTATTTATCTATTCAAGATTATTATTACATCATTACTTTTTTTATTAAAAGAATTATTTGAAATTCAAACAATAAAGAAATGTGACATCGACCAACATGTTAATAGGATTTATATGATACTGGTACCACATACATGCGCGCGAAGCACTTGGTTGCGGGACGGAATGAAACTCGGAAGTTAGGCGTGCTACTGCCAGAGTAGTGGGATGATGGGTGACCGAGTAAAAAGTTTGACTACGAGTAAGTAATTTGACTAGAGATAACTGTAGTTAGAGACAGACACTAAACTATGCAAATAACTGAAATAATAGAAATTCGGAAAAATAGAAAAAAATGGAGTGGAAAAATTAGAAAAAATAAAATTAGGAAAATTCACCTGTAGACATTTTCGCCCCGATGCACGGAAACCTTTATAAAAATTAGAAAAATTTGTAAACCGGGACTAAAGACCCTTCTTCTACTAGTGTGTAGATGTACTCATCTACCAGTTTTAAAAGCGAAAAACAGGAATATGGGCTAAAGGTACCTTCACCATATCAACTCCCGTATGAAAACCCTTTAGTGGGCTCACCGACCCAAGTAATGCCGCGCAGCCATATGGCCGGACATCCCATCGTAGGCTCGCATAGCCATTGATAACTTACTTTTTTCGATAAAGGGTGCTTCGTTACTCAAAAGTTTTAAGCATTACATCCAGCCTCTGCATAACTAAGATACACACAGCCGTTTAAATACCAAGTATGAAACAAAACGAGCTTTTAATGAGGACAACTAGATCCAGCTAGACTAAACTTCATTGGCTTCAATCCGTTGATTATGTGGCCATCCATGTTGAGAAATAAACTCCTTGGCTATATTCTTCAACCGTGTAGACACCTTCGTAAAGAGGTTGTGATCCTCCAATCATTGAAGTGGCGACGATTAACGGAGCAAAGCCGTAGAGCGGTAAACAACCTGCAAGAGAGAAGAATTTTTATCGTTAAAAACCTTGTCATTTCTACATAGCCAAAGCGACCATACGACAGCAATCGCGCCCACCCTAATAAGCGTTTTATACCTAGATTCCACCGTATTTAGCCAATTGCCAAAAATATTTGCAATGTTGCGAGGTGGGTATAAGGTAGAACATATCTGAATGATTGATCATATGGATATAGAAATCCGATAGTTGAAGAAAAGATGTTTTATTGTCTCTTCTCCATGACAGAAAATACATTTCATACAACCATGTTAGTTGCGTTTTGCAAGGTTATCTTTAGTTAGAATCACACCCTGACGAAAATACCATGCAAAAACTTTTGTTTCCAGCGGTATTTTCATCTTTCAGATGGATTTATTATTAACAACCGGTTGACTGGTATAATTAAAGCTTTATACATAGAGTTGACTTTTGACAACTTACTAGGCAGCCGCCACGTCGTACGGTATCCTCGCCACAAATGCTCGTGAAAGAGCATCGAACATAAAACTTCTCGATCGATCAAGTGTAAGATATTCATTTGGTTAGCTCTGCATTATAGGGTTTGGAGCTCGGATAGAAGGGCTCGCCATGGATTATGAGATCAGCCCTCTGCTTGCTTCTTCTGCCTCCAAGAAGAAGACAATGTATACCACATCCTTCTACAATATGTTCATGGCCGTCAGGTTTCGCATGATGTCTTCCATTATCACTAGATCACCTCTGATATCCCAACAACCATTAGAAGACTTGATTAGTGGTGGTCAAGGGCAAGAACAAGATAACGAAAGAAGGATAAAAAGCAGGACTTCGATGTTGGTGTTATCTTAGTCTGCTGGAGTCTATGAAAGAACCGCAATTCCTAGGTGAGCGATTCTAGAAGGCAAAACCACCGGCGATTCGTCTGGCAAGGAGATGCCTGGAAGAGTACAAGCTATGGAGCATATATAGCTAGGGAAGGTGGTGGTGTATAGTAGTCTTTCTATGTAACCTGTTAGAGCTGCACCTCGCAGCTCCATCTTCTTCCTCTCTCTAATCTCACTTCCTCTCATGAACACACGCACACATGTGGAAGCTCAAGAAAAACACACTAAACCCAACACAAGCATGAACAAGGAAGAATACCACAAGAGCTTTGCCCAAACTCTCTTCCTTGAAACTCCCAAGTGCTACCTGCAGGCCACTCTTTTCTAATTCCATTGCTCAGCTTAAATACAGTACAAAGGTATTGTTAGAGTATGTAATACCGTATGTGTACGTGTATGGAGTAGTACTCCGACGTACACATACCAATCTTGTATTTGCCTACACTATATAAACATGCAAACGATGCCCTAGAAGGGTACGCATCGTTCCACGATATTTGACATAGTATGAGCAGGTCCTCTTCCTTACCTAGCCGCCGTACCCAAGCCGCCGCCGCCGCAGCTCTCTGCCGCCGCCAAAACACATCAAACTCTGTCGACGCCGCCTTCTGCCGTGTCCGCATCAAACCCAAGCCAAAACACGTCCCAGCTTACAAAACCCTGCCGCCGCCATCAATCTTGATTGTCGCTGCTAGATCAAAAATTCCAAGCCAAACTGAACTCTGCCGCCGCCGCTTGCTGCCGCCGCATTGAGCCTACAATCAACAACACACAAAAACGCCCGTCTACTTCAACCTCATGGCATCCTCATCGTCCTCGGCAACTGTTCTTGCTGCAGCTCTCGGAGCGCCGCCGGCGCAGCTTTTGACTCGTGACAATGCCCTGGTGTGGATGGCGCTTGTCGTCCCTGCGCTTCGTGGAGCTCGTGTCCTAGATCTTGTTGAAGGATCCGAGGGAGCGCCCGTGGAGAAGCTGGAAGCTGAGGATGAAAACAAAAACAAAGTCACGATTGAGAATCTCGAGTATGCCTCCTGGATCACTCGCGATCAACGGGTACTGCGCTGGCTCCTTAATGCTCTTTCCCCGGATATTCTTTTGCATGTCATTGGGTTGGAGACATCTGCCGATGTATGGGCTGCTCTTAATGCGCATGTATCCACTGCATCGAAGTCACGAGCTCAGCGCCTCCGTGGTGCCCTCAATGATACAAAGAAGAATGACCTTACCGCTGAAAAATACTTCGGCAATATGAAGACTTTGGCCTCTGAGCTCCTACAATACACTTGTCACTGTTGTTGGTGCAAACCCTGATACAACTCTGTCCGAGCTATTTGATCAAGTACAAGCTTATAACCGCCTCCACAAACCCGAGGATCTTTCTTTTTCGTTGTCTGCCAATGTTGCTCGCCGTGGTGCTCCTCCTCCATGTGGCAACGATTGGTGGCGCGATGATCGTGGTGGACAGGACCATTGGCGGGATGACCGTCCTCGCCAGCAAGATGATCGTGGACGCGGTGACTACCGCGACCGCTAGGAATGCGGTGACTACCACCAGGAGCATGGTGACTATCACGATCGCCAGGACCACGGTGAGTACCGTGGACGTCGCGATGATCGTGATCGACGTGACGGTGGCGGCTACCAGGGCCGCCGTGATGGAGGCGGCTATCAAGGCCGTCGTGATGATGACCGCCCGCGCTGTCGTGATGATGGCGACAGACGTGATGATGGTGGGCGTCGTCGTGACCGCCAACCCACCCCATATGTTGATACCACTTGCAAGATCTGTACCATCCATGGATCCCGCCCGTGACTGGCGTTATGGTAATGACCGTGGTGACCGTGGTGATCATGGAGACCAAGGAAACAAAAATTCAAACTATGCTTCCTATGGCGTTGATTCAAATTGGTACTATGACACTGGCGCAACTGATCATATCACTGGAGAACTGAACAAGCTCTCCACCCATGACACTTATCATGGGCAAGACAGGGTCCGTACTGCTGAAGGCACATGTATGCACATTAGTCATGTTGGTCACTCAATTGTGCGCACCCCTCATCATTCCTTTGATCTCAATGCCATATTGCATGTCCCTAGTGCATCTAAAAACCTTTTATCAGTTCATCGATTCACTCTTGATAATCATGTCTTTATTGAGTTTCACCCTTTCTTCTTTTTGATTAAGGACCAATCAACTCGACGCATTCTGTTTAAGGGGCCTTGCCATGGAGGTCTCTATCCCTTGATGCCTATCTCCGATAAGTCCTCCAAGCATGCGCGCCTTCATCACAATAAAGCTTACGTCTTCCACGTGACATTGTCGCTTAGGACATCCTTCTTCATTTGTGGTTCAACAAGTTCTTAGGAGAAATAAAATATCTTACACCCCATAAACTACCCCATATGTTTGTGATTCTTGCCAGTTAGCAAAAAGTCACCAGTTGCCATATCCTATTTCTACCAGTAGATCTACTGTTCCTTTTGAGCAAGTTTTTTCTGATGTATGGGGTCCAGCTCCACTTTCTGTTGGGAAACATGCATATTATGTAAGCTTTATCGATGAGTATAGCAAGTTTGTCTGGATCTATTTGCTTAAAAAGCGTTCTGATGTTTATCAAGCTTTTCTTAATTGGCAACAATATGGTGAGCGCAAATTTGATAGGAAAATTGTCACTATGCAAACTGATTGGGGTGGTGAGTATGAAAAACTCAATGCTTTCTTTCAAAAAGTTGGCATATCTCATCATGTCTCATGTTCGCATGCTCACCAACAAAATGGTTCTGCTGAACGCAAACATCGTCATATTGTTGAGGTTGGCCTTGCTCTTCTTGCAAATGCATCTATGCCACTTAAATATTGGGATGAAGCTTTTTTACTGCCACTTTTTAATCAATATGCTTCCTAGTAAGGTTATTGACAATGAGTGTCCTACTGAAAGACTTATTCATATCACACCCAATTATGATGCCCTTCGCACTTTTGGTTGCGCATGTTGGTCTAATCTTCGCCCCTATAACACACGGAAACTTGCTTTTCGTTCCAAACGATGTGTCTTTCTTGAATATAGTCCTCGCCATAAGGCTGTCAAGTGTCTTGATGTCTCTATAGGCCGTGTGTATATCTCACGTGATGTTGTCTTTGATGAACATGTTTTTCCCTTCGCAGTTTTTCATCCTAATGCTGGTGCCACTCTTAAAAAGGAGATTCTACTTCTCCCTTCTTCTTCTCATGAGGGTGCACATAATTGTGATGATCATATGACTACTATTGTGCCAATTACTAATGTGTCTCAAGCAGCTGCAGCTACAGAAAATAATTTCAGCTCAAATGGTGCATCCAATCATCTAGAAATTGAAGCTGAAAACTAGGCTATTTTTGTTGCCCCGCGCGCGGAACACGAGGATGATCCGCCCGAACATTCCTCTGACGCGCAGGATCCCGAGGATGGTGGCAGCGCAGGCGAATCTTCTGCGTCAGCCTCGTTCTCCGCCCCGCCCGCTGATTCGCCGCATGCGGGCAGCACATTCGCGTCTCCCGCCCCATCCTCGCCATGTGTTGACGCCCAGCTGCACCTGGACCACGCGCAGTCTCCCTCCACTCTGGTGTGCCCACGTGCCTCGACGCTGTTGGCTGCATGCACGCCGCCCCGGTTCCCGTCTTCTGCTCTGTCTGATGGAGCTTCACCAGCAGGATCTTCTGCGGCTGGTAGCGGTACGCCTGAATCTGCGGCAGACTCAGCACATACGGCTGATGATGATGATTCTTCTTCGCCCTCTCCTGTCATCCAACCTGCCGCACCAACTCTTGGCGTTCGCACTCGATTACAACAAGGTATCCGTAATCCCAAACAGTATACTGATGGCACTATCCGCTATGGCATGTTCTCTTCTATAGGTGAACCAACAAAACTCTCTGAAGCTCTTGGCGATGACAACTGGAAAACTGCCATGAAGGAGGAGTATGATGCTCTCATTGCAAACAAAACTTGGCACCTTGTTCCTCCTAGCAAACATCAGAACTTAATTGATTGCAAGTGGGTCTATCGCATTAAAAGGAAGGCTGATGGTTCTATTGATCGTTACAAAGCTCCTCTTGTTGCAAAAGGTTTTAAACAACGGTATGGCATTGATTATGAGGATACTTTCAGTCTTGTGGTTAAAACTGCTACCATTCGTATTGTTCTCTCTATCTCTGTTTCTTGAGGATGGAGTTTACGACAGCTAGATGTCAAGAACGCGTTTCTTCATGGTGTTCTGGAAGAGGAGGTCTACATGAAACAACCTCCAGGTTTTGCCCATCCTGCTGCTGCTCACTATATTTGTAAACTTGACAAAGCTCTCTATGGTTTGAAGCAAGCCCCTCGTGCATGGTATTCTCGATTGAGTTCCAAGTTGCAGGCTCTTGGTTTACTCCCTCCAAGGTTGATACATCTTTGTTTCTCTTTCACAAGTCTGGTTTCAATATCTTTGTTATGATCTATGTTGATGATATTATTGTGACCAGCTCCTCTGATTATGCCATCTCTGCATTGCTCAAGGACTTGAATGATAACTTTAGCTATCAAAGATTTGGGTGGCCTTCATTATTTTCTTGGTCTTGAAGTGAAGAAGATACCTAATGACTTGGTCCTCACACATGAAAAATATGCTCATGATCTTCTAGCTAAGGCTCATATGCTTGAGTGCAAGGCTGCACCTACACCGCTATCCTCTTCTGAGTCTCTATCTCTCTATGATGGTACTCCTCTTGGCTCTGATGATAGTACACGGTACAGAAGTATGGTTGGTGCGCTTCAGTATCTTACACTCACTCGTCCATACCTGTCTTTTTCTGTCAATAAGGTCTGTCAATATTTACATGCTCCTACTACTGCTCATTGGCCTGCTGTCAAACGCATTCTTCGCTATGTCAAGGACACTACTTACACTGGTATCACATTTATACGCTCTCGATCTACTCACCTGAGTGATTTTTCAGATGCTGATTGGGCTGGCTGTCTTGAGGACCGGCGCTCCACAGGTGGTATTTCCATCTTTGTTGGTCCCAATCTTGTCTCCTGGTATGCTAGAAAACAGGCTACTGTGTCTCGCTCCAGTACTGAAGCTGAATATAAAGCTCTTTCCAATGCCACTGCTGAATTAATTTGGATTGAAGCTCTTCTCCATGAACTTGGTGTGCATCTCCAGGAAAAGCCTTGTCTATGGTGTGATAATCTGGGTGCCACCTATCTCTCTGCCAATCCTGTTTTCCATGCTCGTACCAAGCACATCGAGATTGATTATCATTTTGTGAGGGAAAGAGTTGCTCGCAACAATCTGGCTATCAAGTTCATTTCCACTAAAGATCAAGTAGCTGATGGTTTCACAAAGCCCCTCCCTGTCAGGGGTCTAGCTGAGTTTAAGCGTAACCTGAACCTCTACCATGCTTCAGATTAAGGGGGATGTTAGAGTATGTAATACCGTATGTGTACGTGTACGTGTACGGAGTAGTACTCCGACGTACACATACCAACCTTGTATTTACCATGTATGGGGGGTTTTTTCCTACTCTATATAAACATGCAAACGATGCCCTAGAAAGGTACGCATCGTTCCACGATATTTGACAGGTATGAGTACATGCAGCCACTAGTGCTTCTACTCACGCCACACACACACGACTAGCTCCACGTCCTGAAATCCCTCCATGATCCAGATAACCCAGTCATCCTCCACTTGCACTTGACTAGTTAACAAACTTCACGACTTGACTAACTCAACTAACTAATCCACTACTAGCTTGCATGTACCACGTGATCTCATCTATACGTGAGTACTACCGCAGCCTAGCAGATGGACACAACTCGACCAAAAACAAATTAACACAATAATATCCTAAACAACAATATTAGTTCCAACAATCACCTCCCTAATATTGTGGTTACTTATTCCTCTCTTGAAGCCATGGTTGTCGATGTCGTCGGTGCAACACGTAGATGGCCACCATTGCCAACTTGTCACACCGATTGCCTTCGTCGCCGCTGGCCTTGATGAGAGCCGCACCTTCCACGCCTTCACCATGAGCGCGCCGTTGTGACGTGCTCGCTGCCGCATGTTCGCCGCCGGTGCCACAACTCGCCGGTGATTCGCCTCCATCTTCACCACCGGTGGCGCAGCTCGCCGGTGGCTCGCCTCCATGTTCTCAATCGGTGCCACAACTTGTCGGTTTCTCTCCTCCATGTTGTCGGTGATGACGCACCTTGTCGACGACTCGGACATGGACCATGAACTACTCATGGCAATGGTCTCCACGCCATGGCCATCACCTCCTTGCTGCCGGTGGCGCAACTTACCGGGCAGCACACCTTCCACCATCGCTCGCGAAGCAGCTCGACGATGATGAAGACCCCGACCTCAACGAACGTGGCTCTAATACCAAATGTTAGAGCTGAACCTCGCAGCTCCATCTTCTTCCTCTCTCTAAGCTCACTTCCTCTCATGAACACACGCACACATGTGGAAGCTCAAGAAAAACACACTAACACCCAACACACGCATGAACCATGGAAAAATACCACAAAAGCTTTGCCCAGACTCTCTTCCTTAGAACTCACAAGTGCTGCATTGTTTTTCTGCCCGCAGTCATCGTCCACTTGCACTTGACTAGCTAACAAACTCCACAACTTGACTAACTCAACTAACTAATTCACTACTAGCTTGCATGTACCACGTGATCTCATCTATACGTGAGTACTGCCGCAGCCTAGCAGATGGACACCACTCGTCCAAAAATAAATTAACACAATAATATCCTAACCAACAATATTAGTGTTCCAACATAACCCTGTGTGTAATCACCATCAGATGTGTTTGCATTTTGCATCAGAAGTTTCTTGTGAAACTTGCTTCTCCCGTTCTATAAATCTATGGCACCCCTTTGCGCGTGCTTTTGAGAAAAAAAGTATATGTACGTTAGTTTGTGACACGGACCATCGACCGCTGGGTGTTGAGCAGATGGTTGCAGCTTAATAAGAGGTTGCTTGAAACCTAGGCACAACGTATAAATTTACCAGGCATTTGCATAAAGAGAAGGCACCAGAAGAGCACACCGATGATGATCGTTTCACTACCACTACTTCCTGGAGATGTTAGAAGTACAGTACATATACTAGAAATAGACTAGAATTCTAGAGATCATTTTGTACAACAAGTCTACCTCCTTCCGTGTATTTCTATATATACCCCACAAGGGTTACCACAATAAACATGAAACAAATATTAGGATTCTATATTTCTATATATATCAAAGCGGAGTCTCACTACGCCGATCCTTCGAGATTGCGTAAAGAGGAATCGGTCTGAAACTGATAAAGGATTGCACCGCATAAAACAGGGGAAGAGAGAAATAAACGGACCCCGCGTCGCTCCACCAAGCGACTCGGGGGCGAAGAGGGTGCTGCCGATCCAACCCCCTTTCCACCGCTGCCACCAGCATTCGCCGCGGCGGCCCTGTCCCAAAGGTGGGCGGGGGTCCTCTGCCAGAGTTTCACACGAGGGAGTCTGGAGGCCGGGGCGGCGGTCCTGGATCGATGGAGTTGCGGCAATGCGGCCGACAACTACGGCCGTGCGGGTGGCGTGGATGTCGTGCTCCAGGCGCTAGCGAGAGCTGCTTAGCGGACAAGGAGGAGGCCGGGCTCAGGGCGGGGTTCGGGGTTGGGCGATTTCACCCAGATCTCCCGCACCATGGTCGCCTGCTGCGGCTTCTCTGGCCAGTGGTGCGAGGCGAGCTCGGGTGGTGGTCGTTGGTTGATGTTCCGGTGGTGGTGCAGGCGATCTGGTGGTGGTGGCCGGCGCTGAGGAATGTTGTTGGGCGGAGGGTGGCTCCGTGCTGCTGTTGCACCTATTGAGGTCCCGGCAGGCGAGGTGGCGTGCATGGTGGTCGTCATCGCGTCTGAGGTATGGCTGCGGCCCAAAACCATGGTGGTTCTTGGCCTCGGGTGGTGCTCCCTTGTTCCTCGCCAGCATGGTGCTTGGTGGGGCACGGTGGCTCGTGATGCGTCCGGCGGCTCTGCGTCCGGTGGGCTTGTAGGTTCGGTGTGTCATGTCGGAGTTTGGCCGCCGGTGGTTTCTGCGAGGTGCGGCTGACTATGCCGGATCTTGTTCCCTCTTCATCGGCGGGCAGGCTCGTTGGGGGTGGTGGCGGTTGGTGGGCTTGTCGGTGTCAATGCATATTGTTCTATGGCTAAGGGTGTGATGGGAGCTGGGGTGAAAGACTCTAGTGTCGTTCCTACGATGGTGGCGGCGGCCTGCATGGGCCTCTGTGGAGGCATCGATATATTGCTTCCGCACCCCTCCCGCACACTTATTGGTTGACGGTGCAGCTCCGGGGGGAACCCTTGATCTTGTGTGATCGAACGTTAGCGGCGTTGTTGTGTCGTTTTTCCTCTTGGGGGCTTCATCTTTCGAGCTGTAGATTGGCAAGCGGGACCAGTGGATGAGCAGGTTTGTTCGCGTTCTGGCTTCTGTGGGAACATGAGCTAGCAGGAGAAGTTCAACTGAAGATGCGGCAGTTCCGGGTGGAGGCTTGTGAGGCAACAACAATGGTGATGACCAAGGATTGGTTGCGGCAAGACCGTGTTAGTCGGCTCCGTTCCAGCGTGTCTGAATGTCGTCGTGTTGGTCACCTCTTGTTGTGAATTCGAAGTCACCTTTGGGCAGTGTACGATGACCTTCAAGGGGTGGTTCGGTGAAGGTCCTATTCGGCGCAAGTCTTGCGCATCGTCTTTCTGAGGCTCGTCTTCAGAATCGGAGCTGCCTGCCCTTTTCTCGAAGAGCCATCTGTTTGGCATAGTCAAGCTCAAGATTCGCGTTTGTGTAGCTTTTGTGGATAACCAGGATGGCTAGGTGTGCCCCTCATGGTGGCCTTTGGGTGTTTGTGGTTGTAGGCTTGGCCCTGTTGTTGTAAGTTTTTGTCCGATTTTTTCCTAAAAACTGAACACCTTCTACTTTTATTTTTAATTTTAACATGTACTATTTATTGATCCATAATCAAAAAGACATTACAAAGAGCCTCATGGATCAAGTCCGGTGGAAAGCCATGCCACACAAAAATAACAGAGGACACCCCTCTAGCTAATTGATGTGCAACAACATTGAGTACGCGAGACACACGAAGAAAACTACAAGAGACAAAAACCATAGAGCTGATCTTGATGTCCTCAATGACTGTACCGAGCAAAGATCAATCAGTCACAAGGGAGGTTATACGTTGTGTTGTATCACCGATAGGCAGTCCGAGGCAATGATGATCTTGGGGAAGCCCTCATCAAAGGCGAAAGAGAGGGCATGGCGAATGGCCAACGCCTCCGCCAAATCTGGTAGCAAGACATTATCATATCGCTCGTTGTAAGCTGCAAGAAACGAGCCATTGTGATGTCGTGCAACAATACCAGTCCCCATCTGCCTCGTAGACTTGAACATGGATACACCGACATTCACCAAGATAGTACCTTCCGGTGGCGGGGCCCCTTTAACACTTGAAGAGAGCTCACGCCTATGGATAGTAGTTGGTGTGTACAAGTGGAGCAAGATCGAATCCACGTATGCATTAATCCTTGCAGCCAGAGAAGAGGGATGCACCAAACCCTCTCCCTCACGGGCTTTATTTCGTGCATCCCAAATACGCCAAACTGTAGCTGCCGTACTAATCTGGATAGAGTTACGGTCAAGGAAATAAAGAACCCAGGTCCGTGGAGAGATGAAAGAACCTCTACGAAGATGGACGTCATGCTCAGACTTAACACCCTCATTGGCGAACTGATAGGACAATAGGGCATGTTGCACGGTCTTATGTTGATTGCAGAAAACACAGGCATAAGACGCCTCAATATTCCGCTTTTGCATCTGGTGACCACAGGGAAGACAATCATGTGCAAGCCTCCATAAGTTGATGATCATCTTACCAGGTGCTTTATTGGCCCATAACTTCGAGTCTACACTGTCAAGGGCGGTAAAAGAGGCGCCTTGGCCAGTGCCACTCCGATCCACTGCGAAACGATCCTCTCGAGCCAGGTGATAAGCTTATCTAACAGTGTAATGACCAAAGCGGGCGAGCGGCCAAGACACATGATCATCCCCGCCGTGCCGACTAATGGGAATTTGCAGAATCTTGTCAGTTGTGGCTTCATCGAAGATCGTTCTCACAAGCTCCACATCCCAGGTTTTTACATCCTCCAAGATTAGAGAGTTCACCATTTGGTCCTGGGAAATAGGGATCAGGGGACGAAGCATATAGGGCTTCACATCTGGAATCCAGGGGTCTGATAGAATTTTAATTTTCGTTCCATCTCCAACACCCAACGAATACCTTCTACCTATTCAATGGATGAGCAAACCTTTTGCCTCCTTAAAAAAAGAATTAAGAGAAGAAGAAATCGTGCCTTTTATTGGGCTGCTTCGAAATGCGTCCCATGTAGTATTGTTCAGCCTTTAGCCGTACTTGACGCAATGACGTCAAATAGGAGGCCCATATAGTATCCTCCACCCGTCACCCCTGTTTTACGACCATGTTCCCCGAGCAAAGTCCCGATTTGTGTACCACCATGGACCAAGGACTGTGTCACTGTGTGGTGTGCTGCGATCCACGAAGCCCTTTTCACTCGATCGGGAGATTGTGCCGGTCATGTTTGTCTCTGGTGGCGTGAGTGAGAGCATGCCGTAATTGGCTAGTTGTTGCATACTTTCCATCCGCTACAAAAAAAAAGGTTGGCTGCCTTTCATCAATTTCTCTGATTTTTTCAAGAATTTCCACGGCCGGCGCAAGGCAGCCGCACGCGACTTCTCCGGTCGGTCTGTGTTGCTTGGCTCGTACGGTACTCACACGACGGAGAGACCAACAGTCTCCTTTTGTCAGTTTCGGCGTCGCACTCGTATACTGGCAGTACGTACGTAGCATGTCTGCACCTCACAAATGAACATCACCTTTATTTAATTGTTTGGGGTACATACAATACTTTAAAGTGCTTCACGTACAAGTACGTGCCGCCGACGTGTGCTCCGAAAAGTACGTGTGCCCTGCCGGCTACTACAATGACATTTGACAGGCATCTTTCTGGTTTTACATCAAGCAATCGATCGGATTGAGTTAATGAATGCAAATTAACACTAGTAGGTAAATGCTTATAGGTGGAGCTTATTTCTGTGGCGCACCATTAAAAATGTATCATAGAAAGTTATTTTGTGGCTCACCAGGCAAGGTGCGCCACAGAAATAGCTTAATTTTGTGGCGCACCAGGGAACCATGCGCCACAAAAACATGGTGGGGCCCACACCCTGTCACCTCCAATCATTGGTTTTACTTTTTCTATGGCGCACTGCACTTGGTGCGCCACAGAAATAACGTATTCTGTGGCGCACTAGCCTCGGTGCGCCACTGAAATAACATGTTCTGTGGCGCACTGGCGCGGGTGCGTCACAGATATAACAACTCCTATATCATCCGTACCCCTCCCTCGCCCGTACCACACTCTCTCCCCTCTCCCTACTACCGCGCGCCGCCGCCTTCCATGGCAAGCGCTGCCGGCGCCGTCGCCGTCGCCACCGCCGCCTTCCTCCGCGAGGGCCGCATGCCGCCACGCTCCACCCATCCCCGCCACCAGTAGCACAAGCCGCTGCGGCGTGGAGGAGGAGGGGCCGGCGCGGCGTCAAGGTGGAGGATCCGCCGCGACCTCCACCCCTGTCGTCGTCGTCGGTGAGCTCCTCCACAACTGCCTACGTCGTCGGTGAGCTTCTCCCCTCCCCTCCCTCTTCCTCTCCCGCGCGACTACTACGGTTCGAATGCTCTTGGATTTCTCAGTGAACTATATGTATATGTATTTGCATTGGGATTCCAATACCACATACATGTTTGGCTGCCACACGGATTTGTAAATGATTCTCTAATTCAATATGGTATTCCTACATTATCACAGTACATGTGAGCATGAGATGAATTGCAACAACTATTCTTCTACATTCATGAACTATGTCAGTACAAATTGCAACAACAGTACATTATCATCGTGTGTACAAATTATTAGGTCATGTACAAGGTTAAGTCTCTATGTCAGTTGTAGATTATCGTCTACATTCATGAACTGCATGTGATCATTAATAAAATCAAGCAATGGCAAAGTAGAGTATAATCAAGTTCAACCGGTTATATATGTCAGCTAGCTCTAACTTCTACATATTTGTTCTTTTTCTCAATGTTTCTGCATGCCATCTAAAAATATTGTAACCTTTTCTAAGAAAGGACAGAGAAACTAAGTTGGTTCCTATGATTCCAACAGGGGAAATAAAGGGAGAAGTAATTTCCAAATCATCTAGTACACAGATACTAACTAATATTTAGCCTGTCACTACTTTTATTCTCTCAGGCTGAACCAAAAATTAAACTCTGGTTTCCAATACAATGTACAACCTGATTCCATTTGCAAGATACCATGTAGTACTTGGACAGAAAAGCACCACACAAATTAAATTCAGTCATATCCCCTTCGGTGCAGCTGCTCTAGTTCAAACACAAAAATCTGTAGCTTTGACCTGCCTTGATGCTTCCATAGCTTCCTGGTATGATTGTTGTTGCCTAATTCAATTATCTGAAAAGGTTTTCTTTATTGATGTCAGATAATTGGATGAACTCCTTATGCAGTAATGATTCCTTTGATGTGTTATTGAAGCTTGGATGGAAGCCAACTAGTGTTGGGTACCCTAGCTTTGTTTTGAACTCAACTGAGTAATGATAAATTTCTAATTCTTGTTGGCTTGGATGAATTTATGGTTGATGTAACCTCGGTAGTGGTTCACTGGTGTGATTGCTTGTGATGTGCTGTGATGTGACCTCATTAGCTCTTGCTACTGCCACTGGTTGCATCTCATAGTTGGATAATTGGTGAAAATAGAGATATTCACAGTAGGGAATCATGTAAATGAATGCCACTTGTGGTATCCTTTGAAGAAAATGGGAAGTTTCGATGGTTTAAAAGACTAGGTGATGCTAGGTTATTAAGTTGGTCTGTCAAGGTTGGTTTTATCTGGTTAACTTGGATAGGCTATGTGTTCTTGCTTAGTTATGCATATCCATCTCTACTGGATTTACTAGCTCAGGCTTGGCCTCTCTCTTGCCAGCATCACTTGGTTACTACCAAGTGATGATTAATCCCTTATGGTATCCCAGCTTCGTTTTGAACTCAACTGAGTAATGATAAATTTCTATTAGTTGTTGGCTTTGATGAAAATAGAGATATCCACAGTAGGGGATCATGTAAATGAATGCCACTGTGGTATCCTTTGAAGAAAAATGGACTGTTTCTGATGGTTTTAAAAGGCTAGGTGGTGCTAGTGTTGGAGATATGCCCAAGAGGCAATAATAAAAGTGGTTATTATATATCTTTATGTTTATGATAAATGTTTATATACCATCCTATAATTGTATTAACTGAAACATTAGTATATGTGTGATATGTAAACAACAAAGAGTCCCTAGTATGCCTCTTAACTAGCTTGTTGATTAATGGATGATTAGTTTCATAATCATGAACATTGGATGCTATTAATAACAAGGTTATATCATTGTATGAATGATGTAATGGACACACCCAATTAAGCGTAGCATAAGATCACGTCATTAAGTTATTTGCTATAAGCTTTCGATACATAGTTACCTAGTCCTTATGACCATGAGATCATATAAATCACTTATACCGGAAAGGTACTTTGATTACATCAAACGCCACTCGCGTAAATGGGTGGTTATAAAGGTGGGATTAAGTATCCGGAAAGTATGAGTTGAGGCATATGGATCAACAGTGGAATTTGTCCATCCCGATGACGGATAGATATACTCCGGGCCCTCTCGGTGGAATGTCGTCTAATGTCTTGCAAGCATATGAATAAGTTCATAAGAGACCACATACCACGGTACGAGTAAAGAGTACTTGTCAGGAGACGAGGTTGAACAAGGTATAGAGTGATACCGATGATCAAACCTCGGACAAGTAAAATATCGCGTGGCAAAGGGAATTGGTATCGTATGTGAATGGTTCATTCGATCACTGAAGTCATCGTTGAATATGTGGGAGCCATTATGGATCTCCAGATCCCGCTATTGGTTATTGGTCGGAGAGAGTACTCAACCATGTCCGAATAGTTCGCGAACCGTAGGGTGACACACTTAAGGTTTGATGTTGAAATGGTAGAACTTGAATATGGAATGGAGTTCGAAGTTTTGTTCGAAGTCCCGGATGGGATCCCGGACATCACGAGGAGTTCCGGAATGGTCCGGAGAATAAGATTCATATATAGGAAGTCATTTTATAAGATTTAAAATGATCCTAAGATTCTACGGAAGGTTCTAGAAGGTTCTAGAAAAGTCCGGAAGAAATCACTAAGGAAGGAGGAGTCCCGGAGGGACTCCACCTCCCCATGGCCAGCCAACCCTAGAGGGGGGAGTCCACCTTGGACTCCACCAAGGTGGCCGGCCACCCCCCCACATGGAAAGGAGGAATCCCACCCCAAGTGGGATTCCCACCTTGGGTAGGTTTCCCTACTACATGGAAGGTTTTGGGTTGGGGTCTTATTCGAAGACTTGTAGTCCATCACTTGGGGCTTCCACCTATATAATGAGGGGCCAAGGGGAGGGGGCCGGCCACCCCAAGACCACAAGGTGGCCGCACCCCCCTAGTGGTCGGCGCCCCCCTCCCAAACCCTAGCCGCCCCCTCTCTCCTCCAACACCCCCGCACGCTTAGCGAAGCTCCGCCGGAGTTCTCCATCACCACCACCACCACGCCGTCGTGCTGCCGGATTCAAGAGGAGCTACTACTTCCGCTGCCCGCTGGAACGGGGAGGTGGACGTCGACTTCATCAACACCGAACGTGTGACCGAGTACGGAGGTGCTGCCCGATTGTGGCACCGTGATCAAGATCTTCTACGCGCTTTTGCAAGCGGCAAGTGAACGTCTACCGCAGCAAGAAGAGCCTCATCTTGTAGGCTTTGGAAATCTTCAAGGGTGAGTCTCGATCATCCCCTCGTTGCTACCGTCTTCTAGATTGCATCTTGGCTTAGATTGCGTGTTCGCGGTAGGAAATTTTTTGTTTTCTATGCAACGAATCCCTACAGTGGTATCGGAGCTGTGTCTATGCATAGATGGTTGCATGAGTAGAACACAATGATTTTGTGGGCGTTGATGCTCTTGTTTTCTTTAGTTTGAGTACTTTGCATCTTTGTGGCATAGTGGGATGAAGCGGCTCGGACTAACTTTACATGACCGCGTTCATGAGACTTGTTCCTCGTTCGACATGCAACATATATTGCATAAGAGGCTTTGCGGGTGTCTGTCTCTCCTACTATAGTGAAGATTAAATTTACTCTTCTATTGACAACATTAGTATCACCGTTGTGGTTCATGTTCGTAGGTAGATTAGATCTCTCTCGAAAACCCTAAACCACGTAAAATATGCAAACCAAATTAGAGACATCTAACTTGTTTTTGCAGGGTTTGGTGATGTGATATGGCCATAATGTGATGATGAATATGTATGAGATGATCATTATTGTATTGTGGCAACCGGCAGGAGCCTTATGGTTGTCTTTAAATTTCATGTTGAGTAGTATTTCAAAGTAGTTGTAATAGTTGCTACATGAGGTGAACAACCATGAAGACGGCGCCATTGACCTTGACGCTTACGCCGACGATGATGGAGATCATGCCCGAAGATGATGGAGATCATGTCCGTGCTTTGGAGATGAAGATCAAAGGCGCAAAGACAAAAGGGCCATATCATATCACATATGAACTACATGTGATGTTAATCCTTTTATGCATCTTATTTTTCTTAGATCGCGACGGTAGCATTATAAGATGATCCCTCACTAAAATATCAAGATAATAAAGTGTTCATCCTTAGTAGCACCGTTGCCAAGACTTGTCGTTTCGAAGCATCTCGTGATGATCGGGTGTGATAGAATCAACAAGTTCATACAACGGGTGCAAGCCAGTTTTGCACATGCGGATACTAAGGTGGCCTTGACGAGCCTAGCATGTACAGACATGGTCTCGGAACACGTGATACCGAAAGGTAGAGCATGAATCATATGGTTGATATGATGAACACTTTGAGTGTTCGCCATTGAAATTACACCTTGTCTCGTGATGATCGGACTTAGGTGTGGTGGATTTGGTTCGTGTGATCACTAAGACAATGCGAGGGATATTGTTTTGAGTGGGAGTTCACCTAGATTTTTAATTATGTTGAATTAAAATTTGAACTCAATTTGTCATAAACTTAGTCTAAAATTTTGCAAATATATATTGTAGAGATGGCGTCCCCAATCAATTTTAACCAGTTCCTAGAGAAAGAAAAGCTTAAAAGCAACGGTAGCAACTTCACCGACTGGTTCCGTCATGTGAGGATCTTCCTCGCTGGCGGAAATCTTCAATATGTGCTTGATGCACCGCTAGGTGACCCTCCTGCAGAAACTGAAACCGAGGAAGTAAAGAATGTTTACGCAACTCGGAAAACTTGGTACTCTCAAGTACAGTGTGCCATCCTGTGCAGTCTGGAATTCGATATTCAAAAACGTTTTGAGCACCACGATCCTCATGAGTTGGTCAATGAGCTGAAAGCTATATTTGAGACTCATGCGGCCGTGGAATGCTATGAAGCATCGAAACACTTCTTCAGCTGCATGATGGAAGAAGGCAGCTCCGTTAGTGAGCACATGCTCGCCATGACCGGGCATGCGAAGAAACTCAATGACTTGGGAATAGTGATTCCTAACAGATTGTGGATTAATTATGTCCTTCAATCACTGCCACCAAGTTACAAGAACTTTGTGATGAACTACAATATGCAGAACATGAACAAAGAGTTACCTGAACTTTTTGGCATGCTAAAAGCTGCTGAGATTGAGATCAAGAAAGAGCACCAAGTGTTGATGGTCAACAAGACCACCAGTTTCAAGAAACAGGGCAAGTCTAAGGGAAAATTCAAGAAGGGTGGCAAGAAAGCTGCCACGCCTCCTATGAAACCTAAGAACAGCCATAAGCCTGATGTTGAGTGCTATTACTGCAAGGAGAAGGGACACTGGAAGCGTAATTGCTCCAAGTATCTGGCTGATCTAAAGAGCGGCCTTGTCAAGAAGAAGAAAGAAGGTATATCTGATATACATGTTATAGATGTTTATCTCACTCGGTTCTCGTTCTAGTACCCGGGTATTTGATACTGGTTCGGCTGCTCATATTTGTAACTCGAAACGGGAACTAAAGAATAAACGAAGACTACTGAAAGATGAAGTGACGATGCGCGTTGGAAACGGATCCAAAGTCGATGTGATCGCTGTCGGCACAATTCCTCTACATCTACCTTCGGGATTAGTTTTAAGCCTAAATAATTGTTATTTTGTACCCGCGTTGAGCATGAACATTATATCTGGATCTTGTTTAATGCAAGATGGTTATTCATTCAAGTCTGAGAATAATGGTTGTTCTATTTTTATGAATAACATCTTTTATGGTCGAGCACCTGAAAAGAATGCCTTATTTCTATTAGATCTCGATAGTAGTGATACGCATATATATAACATTGATGCTAAGCGAATTAAATTGAATGATAATTCTACTTATATGTGGCACTGTCGTCTTGGTCATATTGGAGTGAAACGCATGAAAAAACTCCATACCGATGGATTACTTGAATCACTTGACTTTGAGTCACTTGATAGATGCGAAGCATGTCTAATGGGAAAAATGACTAAGACTCCATTTTCTGGTATGATGGAGCGAGCTAATGACTTATTGGAAATCATACATACCGATGTGTGCGGACCAATGAGTGTAGCATCGTGTGGTGGTTATCGTTATGTTCTAACCTTCACAGATGATTTGAGTAGATATGGGTATATCTATTTCATGAAACATAAATCCGAAACTTTCGAGAAGTTTAAGGAATTCCAAAGTGAAGTAGAAAATCAACGTAACAAGAAGATTAAATTTCTACGATCCGATCGCGGAGGTGAATATCCGAGTTATGAGTTTGGCATGCATTTAAAGAAATGCGGAATACTTTCACAATTGACACCGCCGGGAACACCACAACGAAATGGTGTGTCCGAACGTCGTAATCGAACTCTCTTAGATATGGTTCGTTCTATGATGTCTCTTACCGATTTGCCGTTATCATTTTGGAGTTATGCATTAGAGACGAGCCGCATTCACTTTAAATAGAGCACCATCAAAATCCGTAGAAACGACACCGTATGAATTGTGGTTTAATAAGAAACCTAAGCTGTCGTTCCTTAAAGTTTGGGGTTGCGAAGCCTATGTAAAGAAGTTACAACCGGACAAGCTAGAACCCAAAGCGGAGAAATGCGTCTTCATAGGATACCCTAAGGAAACTATAGGGTACACTTTCTATCACAGATCCGAAGGCAAAATCTTTGTTGCTAAGAACGGAACCTTTCTTGAGAAAGAATTTCTCACTAAAGAAGTGACTTGGAAGAAAAGTAGAACTCGATGAGATTGATGAATCTTTACTCGTTGATCGAGTAGCGCGATGATCGGAAGCTGTTCTGTACCGCCTACACGGTAACAGAGGAAGCTAATGATAATGATCATGAAACTTCGAACGAGGAAACTACTGAACCTCGCAGGTCGACAAGGGAACGTGCCACTCCTGATTGGTATGATCCTTGTCTAAATGTCATGATTGTGGACAACAATGATGAGGACCCTGCGACGTATGAAGAAGCGATGATGAGCCCAGATTCCAACAAATGGCAAGAAGCCATGAAATCCGAAATGGGATCCATGTATGATAACAAAGTATGGACTTTGGTAGACTTACCCGATAGCCGCAAGGTCAGTCGAGAATAAATGGATCTTCAAGAGAAAAACAGATGCTGATGGTAATATTACTGTCTATAAATCTCGACTTGTCGCAAAGGGTTTCCGACAAATTCAAGGAGTTGACTACGATGAGACTTTCTCACTCGTAGCGAAGCTAAAATCTGTGAGGATTTTGTTAGCAATAGCTGCATTTTTCGATTATGAGATTTGGCAGATGGATGTCAAAACGACTTTCCTTAATGGAGACATTGAGGAAGAGTTGTATATGGTACAACCCAAAGGTTTTGTCGATCCTAAAAATGCTGACAAGGTATGTAAACTTCAGCGTTCAATCTATGGACTGAAGCAAGCATCAAGAAGTTGGAACCGACGCTTTGATAAGGTGATCAAAGACTTCGGGTTTATACAGTGTCATGGAGAGGCCTGTATTTACAAGAAAATGAGTGGGAGCTCTGTAGCATTCCTGATATTATATGTAGATGACATATTATTGATTGGGAATGATATAGAACTATTAAGCAGTGTAAAAGGTTATTTGAATAATAGTTTTTCAATGAAAGACCTTAGTGAAGCATCGTATATATTAGGCATCAAGATTTATAGAGATAGATCAAGACGCCTAATAGGGCTATCACAGAGTACATACCGGACAAGATTCTAAAGAAGTTTAGAATGGACGAAAGTAAGAAAGGGTTTTTACCTATGTTACCGAGGCAAGGTCTTGAGTAAGACTCAAGGACCGGCTACGGCAGAAGAAAGAGAAAGGATGAGTAATATCCCCTATGCCTCGGCGATAGGATCTATCATGTATGCCATGCTATGTACTAGACCGGATATAGCACATGCTCGTTAGTTTGACTAGCAGATATCAAAGTGATCCGAGGAATGGAACACTCGGACAGTGATCAAGAATATCCTGAAGTACTTGAAAAGAACTAAGGATATGTTTCTTTGTTATGGAGGTGACCAAGAGCTCGTTGTAAGCGGTTACACCGATGCAAGTTGGAACACCGATCTCGATGACTCTAAGTCACGGTCCGGGTACGTGTTTATATTGAATGGTGCTGCAGATAAGCTGGGCAAGCTCGAAGCGAGTGCACGGTGGCGAAGTCTTCAACAGAATCAGAGTACATAGCGGCTTCAGAGGCTTCATCGGAAGCGGTATGGATGAAGAGGTTCATTGTAGAGCTCGGTGTGGTTCCTAGTGCATTGGACCCACTATTCATCTACTGTGATAACATGGGTGCCATCGCCAATGCACAAGAACCAAGATCACACAAGAGGCTGAAGCATATCAAGCTGCGTTACCACTCGATTCGCGAGTACATCGAAGATGGAGAAGTAAAGATTTGCAAAGTACACACTGATCTGAATGTGGCAGATCCGTTGACTAAAGCTCTCCCTAGGGCAAAGCATGACCAACACCAAAATGCCATGGGTGTTAGGTACATTACAATGTAATCTAGATTATTGACTCTAGTGCAAGTGGGAGACTGTTGGAGATATGCCCAAGAGGCAATAATAAAAGTGGTTATTATATATCTTTATGTTTATGATAAATGTTTATATACCATGCTATAATTGTATTAACTGAAACATTAGTACATGTGTGATATGTAAACAACAAAGAGTCCCTAGTATGCCTCTTAACTAGCTTGTTGATTAATGGATGATTAGTTACATAATCATGAACATTGGATGTTATTAATAGCAAGGTTATATCATTGTATGAATGATGTAATGGACACACCCAATTAAGCGTAGCATAAGATCACGTCATTAAGTTATTTGCTATAAGCTTTCGATACATAGTTACCTAGTCCTTATGACCATGAGATCATATAAATCACTTATCACCGGAAAGGTACTTTGATTACATCAAACGCCACTTGCGTAAATGGGTGGTTATAAAGGTGGGATTAAGTATCCGGAAAGTATGAGTTGAGGCATATGGATCAACGAGTGGGATTTGTTCATCCCGATGACGGATAGATATACTCTTGGTCCTCTCGGTGGAATGTCGTCTAATGTCTTGCAAGCATATGAATAAGTTCATAAGAGACCACATACCACGGTACGAGTAAAGAGTACTTGTCAGGAGACGAGGTTGAACAAGGTATAGAGTGATACCGATGATCAAACCTCTGACAAGTAAAATATCGCGTTACAAAGGGAATTGGTATCGTATGTGAATGGTTCATTCGATCACTGAAGTCATCATTGAATATGTGGGAGCCAATATGGATCTCCAGATCCCGCTATTGGTTATTGGTCGGAGAGAGTACTAAACCATGTCCGCATAGTTCGCGAACCGTAGGGTGACACACTTAAGGTTTGATGTTGAAATGGTAGAACTTGAATATGGAATGGAGTTCGAAGTTTTGTTCGAAGTCCCGGATGGGATCCTAGACATCACGAGGAGTTCCAGAATGGTCCGGAGAATAAGATTCATATATAGGAAGCCATTTTATAAGATTTAAAATGATCCGGAAGATTCTAGAGAAGGTTCTAGAAGGTTCTAGAAAAGTTCGGAAGAAATCACTAAGGAAGGAGGAGTCCCGGAGGGACTCCACCTCCCCATGGCCGGCCAACCCTAGAGGGGGGAGTCCACCTTGGACTCCACCAAGGTGGCCGGCCACCCCCCCCCCCCACATGGAAGGGGGAATCCCACCCCAAGTGGGATTCCCACCTTGGGTAGGTTTCTCTACTACATGGAAGGTTTTGGGTTGGGGTCTTATTCGAAGACTTGTAGTCCAACACTTGGGGCTTCCACCTATATAATGAGGGGCAAGGGGAGGGGGCCGGCCACCCCAAGACCACAAGGTGGCCGCACCCCCCTAGTGGCCGGCGCCCCCCTCCCAAACCCTAGCCGCCCCCTCTCTCCTCCAACACCCCCGCACGCTTAGCGAAGCTCCGTCGGAGTTCTCCACCACCACCGCCACCACGCCGTCGTGCTGTCGGATTCAAGAGGAGCTACTACTTCCGCTGCCCGCTGGAACGGGGAGGTGGACGTCGACTTCATCAACACCGAACGTGTGACCGAGTACGGAGGTGCTGCCCGATCGTGGCACCGTGATCAAGATCTTCTACGCGCTTTTGCAAGCGGCAAGTGAACGTCTACCGCAGCAACAAGAGCCTCATCTTGTAGGCTTTGGAAATCTTCAAGGGTGAGTCTCGATCATCCCCTCGTTGCTACCGTCTTCTAGATTGCATCTTGGCTTGGATTGCATGTTCGCGGTAGGAAAATTTTTGTTTTCTATGCAACGAATCCCTACAGCTAGGTGATTCAGTTGGCTACCAAGACTTGTCTCATCTGGTTAGCTGGGAT
Source organism: Lolium rigidum (assembly GCF_022539505.1). Lineage (NCBI taxonomy): Eukaryota > Viridiplantae > Streptophyta > Magnoliopsida > Poales > Poaceae > Lolium > Lolium rigidum. Next base: position 16,282,693 of record NC_061512.1, on the reverse strand, counting down.
ATGCTATGTGTTCTTGCTTGTTTAGGCATATCTATCACTTACTGGATTTACTGGTTCTTGCTTGGCCTCTTCTTTGCCAGCATCACTTGGTCTATACCAAGTGATGAATAATCCCTACGGAGCATCTGCTCCATGCTAAATGGTTCTCTTTATAAATGATTTGGTCTTTAATTTTATTTATACTTGCCGATGATTAGAATATTGGTCACTTGTGCACTCTGGGGTGGGGCCAGTGAGGCTGGTGTGATGGCACAGATATCAATCTCTTGTGCATCCTACCTGGCCTCGCTGACCCCATCCCTGAATGTTAATATTTGTTTGGACCAACAAAGTATGAGGCATATGCTATCTAGTTGATACCACTTGGCTCTTTCTTCCTTTTTAGTGCCGATGATTAGAATGTTTGGTCACTCGTACACTCGGGGGTGGAGCAAGTGAGCCTGGTGTGATGGCACAAATATCAATCTCTTGTGCATCCTACCTGGCCTCACTTACTCCATCCCTGAATGTTAATATTTGTTTGGACCAACAAAGTATGAGGCATATGCTATCTAGTTGATACCACTTGGCTCTTTCTTCCTTTTTTAGTGTCGGTGATTAGAATGTTCGGTCAACTGTACACTCCGGGGTGACGCCAGTGAGCCTGGTGTGATGGCACAAATATCAATCTCTTGTGCATCCTACCTGGCCTCACTGGCGCCATCCTGGAATGTTCATATTTGTTTCGACCAACAATGTATGAGGCCCTCATCATTCCATTTGCTTTGGTTTTTCAGAATGGCGATGATTAGAATGTTTGGTCACCTATACACTTGGGGGAGGGGCCAGTGAACCTGATGCGATGACACAAATATCAATCTCTTGTGCATCCTACTTGGTTTCGCTTACCCCTTCTCTAAATGTTAATATTTGTTCCGACCAACAAAATATGAGGCATTCCATTTAGTTCATACTAGCTTCTTGTCTCTTATTTGAGTTGGCACTTCTTAATTGCATTGGCCTTTCTTCCATTTTAGTGCCGATGATTAGAATGTTCGGTCAACTGTACACTCCGGGGTGACGCCAGCGAGCCTGGTGTGATGGCACAAATATCAATCTCTTGTGCATCCTACCTGGCCTCACTGACGCCATCCCGGAATGTTCATATTTGTGTTGACCAACAATGTATGAGGCATTTATTCCATTTTGTCTTGTGCATCGGATTTGTTGGCCTTTCTTCTATTTTAGTGCCGATGATTAAATTGTTTGGTCACCGTACACTTGGGGGTGGCGTTAGTGAGCCTGGTAAGATAGCACAAATATCAATCTCTTGTGCATCGGACTTGGTTTCACTAACGCCATCCCTAAATGTTAATATTTGTGTTGACCAACAATGTATGAGGCATTTATTCCATTTCTCTTGTGCATCGGACTTGGACTTGGTCTCACTTTCTTCTATTTTAATCAGAGAAGGAACCGGATGAAGTCCCTGATGCAAGCGAGCCTGACGGGTGGAGAGGAGGGAGCAAAGGAGGAACCGGATGAAGACCGCTTTGTATCTCGAAATGGTGAAATTTCTAGGAATTAAGAGTTGTATGTAAAACATTTGACACTTGTTATCTCGATCGGGCTCTAATTAATGTGATGATGATGTCTATGTTATCTGTGCAATGTACATGCTATTTATATTATATCTGCAACTGTATATAATCTGTATAATATATGTATACTTTTGTGTATAACCTGTATGTGTATGGCAGAGAGCTCAAAATCTTGTATAATATGAGCAATTTCGGTGGCGCACTGAAACGAACTTCTGTGGCGCATCTTTTTCTGTGGCGCACCGAAATACTGGTGCGCCACAGAAATCTTAATTCTGTGGCGCATGAGAAGGTGCGCCACAGAAACCTTATTTTTGTGGCGAAGTTTCTGTGGCACACCTCCCATGCGCCACAGAATCATTTTTTGGTGCGCCACAGATGAGGCTTTCCCTAGTAGTGTAAGAACTACAGCTACGGCCGGGCCGGCGTTCTTGTCTTGATTTATCTGAGAGGCTTGCACGACAATCGTCCCTTCTTCTTTTAGCCGAGGTAAACTTGCAACATCTTTCTTCAGATACGGTTCTTTGGCTCACAGATGTATTACCCGCAAAAAAAAGATGTAAATACACATACTCCGTATATGAAGTAAAATATATTTTAAATTCATTTGAAAATGTTTAAAGAATTTGTTAAAATTTCACAGTCTGCATCCGACATCTTATGCTAGCTCAAAAAAGTTTTGCAAGAACAAATATTTTGTGCGGCCTGTGTAAAGAAGACAAGAAGAGATGTCACGTGAAAGACTATTTTGAAGCACAGGAAAATTTCATTTTTGCACATGTCCCAAAAAAAATTAATAAAATCTCAAACTTCGTATGTGAGCACAGAATATCCCACAGTTTTTTTCCAGACAATCTCAAATTTGCACGACAATGTTTTTTCCTTTGCGAAAAGTCACAATATATTATCCGAAACCAGACCTTACAAGAAAATTCTTACAAGCAAAAAAAAAAAAAAGAGAGAGGGTAAGTCCTTGAAGACACCATCCTTCTACACCGCTCGACGTCCACGCTTTCGAAAGTTCATCGCCCGGAAGAAGCTAGTACTAAGAAGGGTCGGGATATAATCCCCCACACGGAGATGGGGGACTCCCAACTCGCAAGTTCCCCGATGAAGCCGTACTTGGCTAAGCCTCATCAGACGGAGGCGGAACTTGAGGATACTAATAATACGTTGCAACATCATCCCATCGATGAAATGCCATCGGCTGACACTGATCACGCCAAGCCTAATGCCAGACGAGCTACTCCAAACTCCAACCCGTCGACGCACCTTTGAGGAGAAACATCGATCTTGATGGGCTGAAGGACTTACGATGCCCCTAAACTACCAAAGACCAAAAAAAAAAAAACTCGAAGACCCTACGGAACCGGACATCCAATCCATGGTTCCCCACCCTCTGGCCGCCGTGGTGGGAAGAGAAAGCAGGGGAACCTACAGTGGCGACGCCGGCAGCCGAGGGACGGACCTAATCCTAATTGCCTCTCAAAAGAGCTTACCTAGCAAAACTTGCACGACAATCTTCAATGCTAGGTAGCTAAGAAATTGAGGCAAACTGCCAACATCTTCCTTCTTTTCTTCTCACACAAGCCAATCTTTCTGAATAACTTGTCTTACAAAACAACACGGAGTACAACGTCGTTCACATCTCCAAAGTTTCAAATTAAGCCCCAAGAAGAAAGAACTGTTCCTTGCTTGAGACGAGAGTGCACAAATCGATGATCTCTCGCCAACCTGCCGGCCCCACTGATCCGCTCGGACAACCGACCAAATCACCACCACAAACTCTCCCATCAACCTCCCACCATACGTCCATTTCGGCGGCCCCCAAAATAAATCAAATCAACAAATCAAACATACGCAGCACCGTATGTACAATACATACATACATACGGGGCAGTATGATTCTACATTGCTCATACGCGTATCTACAGCCTAATTCTACCACGCTCTCGCACGGTTTACACGTGCGTGCTCTACATGCGCCGATTGAACGGGACTTGCTTCACGCGCTTCGATGATCAGCTCTACTCCGGCGCCCGGCGCGGCGTGTTCCAGGCGCCCAGCGGCGACGGCGTGCCCTTCCACACGTGCGCCGGCGTCCGCCCCATCGTCGCCACCGCGTCCGGCGCGTCGGACACGCGCCACACCTTGACGGACCCGTCGAGGCTGCCGCTGTACACCACCCACCGCCGGTGCCCGTCCGCGTCGAGCGACTCCTCCTCGTCCATGGCCACGCACTTCACCGGGCCCGTGTGACCGGTGAGCACGGCGAGGCGGGAGTGTTCGGCGCCCTCGTCGCGGCGCCACACGCAGATGGTCCGGTCGGTGGACCCGCTCACCACCACGCGCCCGGCCACCGCCAGGGACAGCACGGCCATCCTGTGCCCACGCAGCGCGCCGCCGTTCCTCGGCGCGCTCTCCCTTGCGGCCCCGCGACGCCACTGCCAGTGCGTCACGGCCCCGTCCGACGAGGCGACGTACACGACACGCGCCTCCGCGGAAACCGCGACGGCGGTGACCGCGCTGTCGGCCTTGCGGAGGACCCGCTCCATGACGTGCCTGGTCGCGCCGTGCTTCCCGACCTCCCGCCGCCAGACCTTCACCGTGCCGTCAGCGGACCCCGTGAACACCAGCGCGTCGAACCCGGCCGCTGCGACCGTGTTCACCGCATCGTCGTGCGCGCGGACGGACTCGAGGCACCGCGAGTCGGCCACGCGCCACACCTTGAAGGTCCGGTCCCAGGACCCGGAGTAGATCAACCCGGCCTCCACATCTAAGCTCAGGCACGACACGGCGTCGAAGTGCCGGAGCCACAGCGAGCTCTGCTTCCGCCGGCCCGTATGCACGTAGTGCGACGGCCTGACGGAGCTCCGAATGAGCTCTCCGAGCCGAGGGAGCGAGCCGACGCGCTTGTGCACGGCAGGGTCATCGGCGGAGGCCCGCCAGACGCGCACCTTGCCGTCCTGGTGGCCGGTGTAGATCCTGCCGTCCCCGGCGACCAAGATCGCCTTGACGAGGCCGCTCCCGCACTTGAACCCGGCGAACTCGCGCTGATCCTTCCACACACGCACGTTCTTGGAGTCGGTGCCGGTGTAGAGCAGGTCCCCGGCCGCGGCCAGCGAGTACACGTGCCCGTCCGTCTTCACCAGCGACCCCAGCAGCCATGGCGGACCCGGCGCCGAGCCCCGGGAGGTTCACCCACGGCGACGGCATGTACGGCGACGGGGAGGCGGCGGTCGACGTGCCCGCGCTCCCGCCGGACATCGGCGATGGGAGAGACGAGCACACATCGCCGTCGTCTTCCTCGTCAGAGGACATCTTGGCCGCGGCCACCGCCGGGTCCGGCCGTATGAACTGCAGCAACTTCTTGTGATTCCTCATGGTTGGTTGATCACCAGCCAACAATCAAGAATTCTTGGAGTGATCGATGAGAACAGAACGAAGATGGAAGGGAGAAGGAAGCAAGGAACGATGGAGAGTGCCAGATTGTGGTGGTTTGGCGACGAAGATTTTCAGGTGATCGTGCTGCGGTGCGGCGGGGGCGGGGTATATATAGAAGCTTGCGACGGTTGTTGTGACAGGTGGACGGCTGAGCTTCGGCGACGATGGACGTTGCTTCTTCCTTTTCCAGGGAGCACGTGGCGACGCCGGAAGACGGCGCGGTACCATGATTTCCATTGCACAAGCACAAGTGAGTGGCACAGTGGTGATGGTGCGCCCCGGCCCGCAACCGCAAATCGCACTGACGCCGGCGCACCACACGATCGATTGTACGGCGCCAAAATGTCAACGTGAAGCTTGCATCGACGCAGTTCCCTGTGTAAAAATGCCAGGGTTCCATATGACCTCGCAAAGTCATGGTTGAATTGAATGTAGCCTCAAAATGCAAGTTATGTTTTCGTGGCAATGCGGAGCAGTGTAGTCCACAAGCATTCATTAATGTGCGAGGAATATCGTGTACTGCAAGAAAGTCAAAACCTGAGTAGGGTTAAGATCTAAATTATCTACACCGACGGTCTTAATAACGATCCTAATAGTTCTAGTGGGCAGCCGCGTGGTTTCGGACCGTAACGAGGCGCCCCATAAGAGCAAAAACAATAGCTTAGCCGGCAGCCGGCTATAACCGTTTGTCACATCATCTATAGTTAACTTATAGATAGTATGTACAATATTAAATTATAAGAGCAAGAATAATGGTGTAGCTAGCAGCCGGTTATACCAATTTTCCACATCATTTATAGTCAACTTATAGCTAGCATTTACAATAGTAAGCTATAAAAGTATAATACTTTTACAATATATGGCCCACCTTTTAGTCTCATATTGTGCCTAGGAGCACGTGCTAGAGCTAGCTATTAGATAAGAGCCCACTTCTCTTCTCTCTCCTAATCTCTCTCTTTGAACTAATCAAATTTATATTATTTTATCTCTTATAGCTAGCTGATTGTACCTTATTGTACTTTCTCTAAAAGTGTATTACTTTTACAATATATGGCCCACCTTTTAGTTTCACATAGTGCCTAGGAGTACGTGCTAGAGCTGGCTATTGCATAAGAGCACACTTTCATTCTCTCTCCTAATCTCTCTCCTCTAAAAGCAAACATATAATATTTTATTTTTATAGCCAACTGGTTGGACCGTATTGTACTTACTCTAAATAGCTAGCAACATTTCAAGCTCAATAGATACCCGACATGACAGTGTCTGCCCCTAGGGCCAGGCACGTCGCCGCTCCTCATCACGTAGGATTTCTTGGGTGAGACTGTCGTAGTAGCGAGAGAAGCGGTGGATTGTTGTCTTTAATGACAGTGGAGAAGATTAGTGGACGTGTCGGTTTCCCATGCAGACGTAGCGTGAGACGAGAAGCCGCTCCCTCGCTCCACGCAGCAACGACAGAGCTTCCTCGTCGTCTTTGATGTGCACAATATCCTCCTCTATTAAATCTGGTCCCCTCTTCGCCCCTCACAAAAAAAACCTAGCCCACCACCTCCATCTTCGTAGCGATGGTGCACAACCAAGAAGTCGGCGGCGGCGACAGCGACGGCGAGTACGGCGAGTTCATGCACCACCCCGGTGCCGCACAGAGCTCGCATGCTTGTGCCGCCGGATTACCAGCTGCCCCACTACCACATGTCCAACTGCGGCTTCGATGTTCCGCCGTTGTCGGAGGGGGTGGAGCTCCGGGACCTCATCACACAACGCCGGGTATTGTAGCTAACCCATACCGCCACATGTTATAGTACGCAGGTCGTTGACATAACATTTTTGAAAGTACCAATTTCCAAGTATTACATCCCTCGGAGTGGTGCAACATAAACTTTGCGGGTTCAAATATCAAACACTTATTATTATAAGTTAGAAGTGTACAAACTCTTTGATATCCTCATTGGTCCAGTGAGGATAACAATCTAGCTCAACTCCAACTCTGAAAATCTCACAAACTGTCAACACCCGGATTTTTAACTCCAGATGCCTATTATGCCATATATCGCAATCCCGGGAATATTGTTTTTGCGAGACATAATAGATTGATATCACAGAACATCATTCATTACAACTCATAATTGTCTTACAACAAAGGATCACATGATCCAGTCTTACAATAATAGTTGATCTAATGATCAATTACAAAACACACACAGCGGAAGAAACGTAGTAGCGGTCCATATGCTCCTGATACGTCTCCGACGTATCGATAATTTCTTATGTTCCATGCCACATTATTGATGATATCTACATGTTTTATGCATACTTTATGACATATTTATGCATTTTCCGGCACTAGCCTATTAACGAGATGCCGAAGAGCCAGTTGCTGTTTTCTGCTTGTTTTTGGTTTCAGAAATCCTAGTAAGGAAATATTCTCGGAATTGGACGAAATCAACGCCCAGGGGCCTATTTTCACACGAAGCTTCCAGAAGACCGAAGATGATACGAAGTGGGGCCACGAGCTGGCGACACACTAGGGCGGCGCGGCCCAAGCCCTGGCCGCGCCGGCCTAGCGTGTGGGGCCCTCGTGTGGCCCCCTGACCTATCTCCTCCGCCTACTTATAGCCTTCGTCGCGAAACCCCCGATGCCGAGAGCCACGATACGGAAAACCTTCCGGAGACGCCGCCGCCGCCAATCCCATCTCGGGGGATTCGGGAGATCGCCTCCGGCACCCTGCCGGAGAGGGAATCATCTCCCGGAGGACTCTTCACCGCCATGGTCACCTCCGGAGTGATGAGTGAGTAGTTCACCCCTGGACTATGGGTCCATAGCGGTAGCTAGATGGTCGTCTTCTCCTAATTGTGCTTCATTGTTGGATCTTGTGAGCTGCCTAACATGATCAAGATCATCTATCTGTAATACTATATGTTGTGTTTATTGGGATCCGATGGATAGAGAATACTATGTTATGTTGATTATCAATCTATTACCTATGTGTTGTTTATGATCTTGCATGCTCTCCGTTATTAGTAGAGGCTCTGGCCAAGTTTTTACTCTTAACTCCAAGAGGGAGTATTTATGCTCGATAGTGGGTTCATGCCTCCATTAAATCTGAGACAGTGACAGAAAGTTCGAAGGTTGTGGATGTGCTGTTGCCACTAGGGGATAAAATATCGATGCTATGTCCGAGGATGTAGTTATTGATTACATTACGCACCATACTTAATGCAATTGTCTGTTGTTTGCAACTTAATACTGGAAGGGGTTCGGATGATAACCTGAAGGTGGACTTTTTAGGCATAGATGCATGCTGGGATAGCGGTCTATGTACTTTGTCGTAATGCCCAATTAAATCTCACAATACTCATCATATCATGTATGTGCATTGTCATGCCCTCTCTATTTGTCAATTGCCCAACTGTAATTTGTTCACCCAACATGCTATTTATCTTATGGGAGAGACACCTCTAGTGAACTGTGGACCCCAGTCCATTCTTTTAATCGAATACAATCTACTGCAATACTTGTTCTACTGTTTTCTGCAAACAATCATCATCCACACTATACATCTAATCCTTTGTTACAGCAAGCCGGTGAGATTGACAACCTCACTGTTTCGTTGGGGCAAAGTACTTTGGTTGTGTTGTGCAGGTTCCACGTTGGCGCCGAAATCCCTGGTGTTGCGCCGCACTACATCTCGCCGCCATCAACCTTCAACGTGCTTCTTGGCTCCTACTGGTTCGATAAACCTTGGTTTCTTACTGAGGGAAAACTTGCCGCTGTACGCATCACACCTTCCTCTTGGGGTTCCCAACGGACGCGTGCTGTACGCGTATCAAGCAGATTTTCTGGCGCCGTTGCCGGGGAGATCAAGACACGCTGCAAGGGGAGTCTCCACATTCCAATCTCTTTACTTTGTTTTTGTCTTGCTTTATTTTATTTACTACTTTGTTTGCTGCACTAAATCAAAATACAAAAAAATTAGTTGCTAGTTTTACTTTATTTGCTATCTTGTTTGCTATATCAAAAACACAAAAAAATAGTTACTTGCATTTTACTTTTGTTACCATGTCTAGTTCTGCACCTGTTACTTCTTCACCGGAGGAATTAGTCTTCACTTTTAAACAAGGGGATGAGGAGAGTTTTAAAGATGCTTGGTCCAGAATTTTTGATTCTTATCATAAAGCTGAACCTCAAATGACTCTAAGTTTGCTTCTTAGTAACTTTTATTTTGGTCTTATGATTCGCTATAGATATGCTTTGGATGCTTTAGTGGGAGGAGATTTCCTTCATTGCAATGGAGATCAAGCTTTTAATGCCATAAAGAAGTTGGTTGCATCACATGATTCAGCTAATAACTTTGATTCAACCCTTATTAGCATTTATAATAGATTAAACACTCTTGAGACAAGTGCATCTCGCTTGAACGAAAATTATAGATATGTTCGTAACCGTCTTGATCAAGTTTTAGTGAACTCTGAACCTTCATTATGGGATCCTACTATTAAAGTTGTTATCGGTGATCAAACTCTTCATGCCAATTGTGATATTATGTCTGAATTTTGCCTTATGCCTAAGAGTATTCATGAATCTTTGGCACTTTGGGGATTCGTTGAAGGGGGAGAAGGAATAACTCTTATTGATAACTCTATTATAATTCCTAAGGGAATAGCTGCGGGTGTGCATACAACCATTCTTGGAAGAACAATATCCATTGATTATCTTGTTATTGAATGTGCAGGAACAGGACAAATCACACTCGGAAGATCCCTGCTGAAACTATTGGGAGCAGTCATAGATGTGGGGGAAGGCACCCTAAAATACACCTCTACACCGGGGGTAGACATGTATTCCCTAAATCAAAGAGTAAGAAAAAGAACAAGAAAGGTAGGTGCAAAACCCAAGGTAATGTTGGTGCACCATCTCTTGATAATACTTGATTTACACTTTCTGCGCCTAGCTGAAAGGCGTTAAAGAAAAGCGCTTATGGGAGACAACCCATGTTTTTACTACTGCACTTTTATTTTATATTTGAGTCTTGGAAGTTGTTACTACTGTAGCAACCTCTCCTTATCTTAGTTTTCTGCATTGTTGTGCCAAGTAAAGTCTTTGATAGTAAGGTTCATACTAGATTTGGATTACTGCGCAGAAACAGATTTCTTTGCTGTAACGAATCTGGGCCTAATTCTCTGTAGGTAACTCAGAAAATTATGCCAATTTACATGAGTGATCCTCAGATATGTACGCAACTTTCATTCAATTTGAGAATTTTCATTTGAGCAAGTCTGGTGCCTCTTAGAAATTCGTCTTTACGGACTGTTCTGTTTTGACAGATTCTGCCTTTTATTTCGCATTGCCTGTTTTGCTATGCTTGATGGATATTTCGATTCCATTAACTTTCAGTAGCTTTGTGCAATGTCTAGAAGTGTTAAGAATGATTGTGTCACCTCTGAACATGTAAATTTTAATTGTGCACTAACCCTCTAATGAGTTGTTTTGAGTTTGGTGTGGAGGAACTTTTCAAGGATCAAGAGAGGGAGATGATACAATATGATCAAGGAGAGTGAAAGCTCTAATCTTGGGGATGCCCCGGTGGTTTACCCCTGCATATATCAAGAAGACTCAAGCGTCTAAGCTTGGGGATGCCCAAGGCATCCCCTTCTTCATCGACAACATTATCGGAGTTCCTCTAGTGAAACTATATTTTTATTCCATCACATCTTATGTACTTTGCTTGGAGCGTCGGTTTGTTTTTGTTTTTGTTTTGTTTGAATAAAATGGATCCTAGCATTCATTGTGTGGGAGAGAGACACGCTCCGCTGTTGCATATGGACAAATATGTCCTTAGGCTTTACTCATAGTATTCATGGCGAAAGTTTCTTCTTCGTTAAATTGTTATATGGTTCGAAACGGAAAATGCTACATGTAGTAATTGGTAAAATGTCTTGGATAATTTGATACTTGGCAATTGTTGTGCTCATGTTTAAGCTCTTGCATCATATACTTTGCACCTATTAATAAATAAATACATAGAGCTTGCTAAAATTTGGTTTGCATAATTGGTCTCTCTAAGGTCTAGATAATTTCTAGTAAAGAGTTTGAACAACAAGGAAGACGGTGTAGAGCCTTATAATGTTTACAATATGTCTTTTATGTGAGTTTTGCTGCACCGGTTCATCCTTGTGTTTGTTTCAAATAGCCTTGCTAGCCTAAACCTTGTATCGAGAGGGAATACTTCTCATGCATCCAAAATCCTTGAGCCAACCACTATGCCATTTGTGTCCACCATACCTACCTACTACATGGTATTTCTCCGCCATTCCAAAGTAAATTGCTTGAGTGCTACCTTTAAATTTCTATCCTCTACCTTTGCAATATATAGCTCATGGGACAAATAGCCTAAAAACTATTGTGGTATTGAATATGTACTTATGCACTTTATATCTTATTAAGTTGCTTGTTGTGCGATAACCATGTTCTGGGGACGCCATCAACTACTCTTTGTTGAATATCATGTGAGTTGCTATGCATGTCCGTCTTGTACGAAGTAAGGGAGATTTACCACTAGAATGGTTAGAGCATGCATAATGTCAGAGAAGAACATTGGGCCGCTAACTAAAGCCATGATCCATGGTGGAAGTTTCAGTTTTGGACAAATATCCTCAATCTCATATGAGAAAATTAATTGTTGATTGAATGCTTATGCATAAAAGAGGAGTCCATTATCTGTTGTCTATGTTGTCCCGGTATGGATGTCTAAGTTGAGAATAATCAATAGCGAGAAATCCAATGCGAGCTTTCTCCTTAGACCTTTGTACGGGCGGCATAGAGGTACCCCTTTGTGACACTTGGTTAAAACATATGCATTGCGATGATAATCCAGGTAATCCGAGCTAATTAGGACAAGGTGCGGGCACTATTAGTATACTATGCATGAGGCTTGCAACTTGTAGGATATAATTTACATGACACATATGCTTTATTACTACCGTTGACAAAATTGTTTCTTGTTTTCAAAATCAAAGCTCTAGCACAAATATAGCAATCAATGCTTCCCTCTGCGAAGGGCCTTTCTTTTACTTTTATTGTTGAGTCAGTTCACCTATTTTCCTCCCATCTCAAGAAGCAAACACTTGTGTGAACTATGCATTGATTCCTACATACTTGCATATTGCACTTGTTGTATTACTTTACATTGACAACTATCCATGAGATATACATGTTACAAGTTGAAAGCAACCGCTGAAACTTAATCTTCCTTTGTGTTGCTTCAATACCTTTACTTTGAATTATTGCTTTATGAGTTAACTCTTATGCAAGACTTATTGATGCTTGTCTTGAAGTACTATTCATGAAAAGTCTTTGCTTTATGATTCATTTGTTTAGTCATTGCATTACCATTGTTTTGATCGCTGCATTCATTACATATGCTTACAATAGTATGATCAAGGTTATGATGGCATGTCACTCCAGAAATTATCTTTGTTATCATTTACCTGCTCGGGACGAGCGAGAAACTAAGCTTGGGGATGCTGATACGTCTCCAACGTATCGATAATTTCTTATGTTCCATGCCACTTTATTGATGATACCTACATGTTTTATGCATACTTTATATCATATTTATGCATTTTCCGGCACTAACCTATTAACGAGATGCCGAAGAGCGAGTTGTTGTTTTTCTGCTGTTTTTGGTTTCAGAAATCCTAGTAAGGAAATATTCTCGGAATTGGACGAAATCAACGCCCAGGGGCCTATTTTCACACGAAGCTTCCAGAAGACCGAAGATGATACGAAGTGGGGCCACGAGCTGGCGACACACTAGGGCGGCGCGGCCCAAGCCCTGGCTGCGCCGGCCTAGCGTGTGGGGCCCTCGTGTGGCCCCTGACCTATCTCCTCCGCCTACTTATAGCCTTCGTCGCAAAACCCCCAGTACCGAGAGCCACGATACGGAAAACCTTCCAGAGATGCCGCCGCCGCCAATCCCATCTCGGGGGATTCAGGAGATCGCCTCCGGCACCCTGCCGGAGAGGGGAATCATCTCCCGGGAGGACTCTTCACCGCCATGGTCGCCTCCGGAGTGATGAGTGAGTAGTTCACCCCTGGACTATGGGTCCATAGCGGTAGCTAGATGGTCGTCTTCTCCTAATTGTGCTTCATTGTTGGATCTTGTGAGCTGCCTAACATGATCAAGATCATCTATCTGTAATACTATATGTTGTGTTTGTTGGGATTCGATGGATAGAGAATACTATGTTATGTTGATTATCAATCTATTACCTATGTGTTGTTTATGATCTTGCATGCTCTCTGTTATTAGTAGAGGCTCTGGCCAAGTTTTTACTCTTAACTCCCAGAGGGAGTATTTATGCTCGATAGTGGGTTCATGCCTCCATTAAATGCGGGACGATGACGGAAAGTTCTAAGGTTGTGGATGTCTTGTTACCACTAGGGATAAAACATCGATGCTATGTCCGAGGATGTAGTAATTGATTACATTACGCACCATACTTAATGCAATTGTACGTTGTTTGCAACATAATACTTGGAAGGGGTTCGGATGATAACTCGAAGGTGGACTTTTTAGGCATAGATGCATGATGGATAGCGGTCTATGTACTTTGTCGTAATGCCCAATTAAATCTCACAATACTCATCATATCATGTATGTGCATTGTCATGCCCTCTCTATTTGTCAATTGCCCAACTATAATTTGTTCACCCAACATGCTATTTATCTTATGGGAGAGACACCTCTAGTGAGCTGTGGACCCCGGTCCATTCTTTTAATCGAATACAATCTATTGCAATACTTGTTCTACTGTTTTCTCGCAAACAATCATCATCCACACTATACATCTAATCCTTTGTTACAGACAAGCCGGTGAGATTGACAACCTCACTCGTTTCGTTGGGGCAAAGTACTTTGGTTGTGTTGTGCGGGTTCCACGTTGGCGCCGGAATCCCTGGTGTTGCGCCGCACTACATCTCGCCGCCATCAACCTTCAACGTGCTTCTTGGCTCCTACTGGTTCGATAAACCTTGGTTTCTTACTGAGGGAAAACTTGCCGCTGTACGCATCACACCTTCCTCTTGGGGCTCCCAACGAACGCGTGCTGTACGCGTATCAGCTCCACAAGCAACTTTTGACGTCAAGAGTAGTCCTAGTTATCGTAGACGTCCTGCTGTCCATCATCCTGGTACTGGGGCTCATCTTCATAGTCTGGCCATTTGAATAGCCAGGAACACAGCCATGAGTACTTTAAAGTACTCGCAAACTAATACTAATGTAAGCACTATCAACTATATCAATGGAATTCTAAGCTCTAGGTTCATTTGCATAAAGCCAGTTTTATTTCATAAGCATTTAGTAACCAAAGACTCTTCATTTGCCTAACTTAACTCAAGTGGAAACATTAGTGTCATTCCCACAACTCTGTTGTGATTCAAGTCAAAGTCACCTTTCAAGTTCAATTCACAAGTCACCCATCACATGTCACCTTTTTGGAAAAGTTCCGATGACCGAACAGTATGACCTTTTCAACTGTCCATGACCGCGGACGCGGCTATTCGAATAGGTTTACACTCTGCAGAGGTTGCACACTTGTGCCACAACATTTGATTACATCCGTCGAGATAACCCCGAATAACCATAACTCGGTATGCGGATCATCAACCATTAAACTTTCACTTACACATCCTAGTATAGGCACCTCCCCCATGAGTTTGGCCTCCCGGTGATAACCAACTGCTATCCCGGGAATCGCACGGAGGCTTGGGTAGGACATTCAATTCTTTTTACGTCATTTCACTTTCAACGGAGGCAGCCTCGGCATAACCTCTATGACGCTTGTTCAGAGGGAACCCATACTAAGACACATAAATTTCCAGCTAAAGCCTTACCAATAATCAGGTATTGTGGGGGTACTCAAGAATTGGAAAGGTATCGCATCCGAACCCAATCATCAGTTTTTATCAAAATCACCATGTCATTCAAGTCACATTCACCTTCAAAATCTTTCAATAGAATGACTCATCATTCCAAGGTTTTCAAAGTCAAGAATTTCACAAGTTCCCATCTAGAGTAGCCAATTTTAGTTTTAGCACTAGCAACTAGTCATGAGGGGTGCTAACTAGCTTGTAGCTTTCTAGGCTAACTTTGATGTTCTTGTACTACTCCATATCTAGACTCAAGTTAACTATAAAAGTAAACCTTGATAATCAAAGTAAAAGCTTTGTAAGATAAAAACTGGGACTTAGAAAGTAAAACACAAGTAGTATGGTATGAGTGCCTTGCTCAAGTTGAGCTTGCACTAGGGTAACTTGCAAGAGTATAGCTTGCCTTGATTGGTACAGTGATCAAAGCTTTCTTCTTTCTCTTGGTAGAATACCTCCTCCTCCTGGTAGTCCTTAGTGCTAGCGTCTATAAAGCGAAAACGAGGTATATACAATCACCACACAAAGCTTAAGTGCTAGACTTAACCCATAAATGGTTCACACAAGCTAACATATCATCACAACATTAATCACAAGGGGGTTGGCTTTGTTTTTCTTTTAAGAAAACTTGTAAGAAGAAGAATTTCCTCTCATTGAAATCTTATTAAGATTTAATCTCCTCAAATAGTAAATGTGGGATTATGTTGACCAAGGTCAACACTTCACACTTATCATTTGAGAAAAATGATTTAAATGAGGTACTATACCTCATGCAATTTAAATCCTACTTTGATTTAACATCCTCAAGTAAGCAATGATGAGACGTCGCAACTAAGGTCATCACCTTACTTCACATTACTTGGGAAGATGATTTAAATGAGATGCTACATCTCATAGATTTCAAATTCAAAAATTTGAAATGATTTAAATGAGCTAGAAATGACTATATAGCCATTATTTGAATCTAGCTCATGATCATAAGAAGCAACCATGCCATATTTTTACATAATCAATTATACAATATTAAATGTGATGAGAGTTTGAATCAACTCAAAATCACTTATGGATGGGTTTTAATAATTGTTGGAATTTAAAAAAGGCACAACCTTGTTATTTTTACTACATGAGTTCTACAATGCATCTAGGTTTGAGACCAGTGTAGTTTGATAGATAATTTCATAGGCTTTCCAACAACATAAAATTCATCAAATTTGGCTCAGTGGATTTGAAGTTATTCAATTTTGAATTGGGCACAAGTATAGAATTTCAGCTAAAACAATTAATTCGAATTCAAATTTCTGGGATGAAGCGGGAAACGAATTGGGCCAAGGAGAGGGGAAAAGAGTTGGGCCGGCCCAGCGGTGTGTCTCGCACACGCGGGCCAACTGACAACAAACCCCACACGTCAGCGAGTCATAAACGCCGAAGCGGTATGATCTAATGCGGGCCGCACGATTAGAACACGATCTGACGGCCCACGAGCGTCATAGTCTCCGACGAGAGCAAGGGTTACTGGCGGCGAGGCTAGGGATTCGGTGAGCTCACCGGTGGCCGGCGGTCATGGGCGTCGATGCAGGGCGATGTTGCGGACGACAGCGATCCTCCTAGAACAAGCAACGGCTCCTGGGGCGGCGGCAATCGACGGCTTCGTCTGCGGCTGTTCCGCGGGCTCCGGCGAGAAATTGGGGTGGTTCCGGCGGCAATGCGAAGGGGGGAAGTGGTCGAGGAGGCTCAGGAGGGAGAGGGAAAGCTAATGGTGTGAAGAGAAAGGCAGGGGAGGGTCTCCTTTTATAGCTGGCGGTCGAGGCCGAGGCGCACGGGCAAGGTGATGGCGGCGACGGTGCTACAGTGGGCTAGTGACGCGAGCGGGGATGCAGGACGGTAGAGCGTGGCCTGGTGGTCCTCTTGCGCGTCATGGCGCAGCAGAGGGTGGACGGAGTTGCTCGGGCGATCGTCATGTACTGGCGTGCCAGTGGCGGAGGATGTCGACGATGGCGTTGGCGACAGTGCTCGAGCGGGGAGATGGGGGTGTCTGGGAGCTTACTGGTACCGTGGCGAGGCTCCGTGCAGAAGCTGAGGTCAGGGGAGGTTGGAGGCGATGAGGCGCGGCCGTGTACTAGCGTGCTCTGCGTCATGCCCGTGCATGCTCTGGCGTGTCTGGGCTGACGTGGGCACATCCTTTGCTGGCCGTTGCACGCGTCTCCTCGGCCCGAGGCTGGCATGAGCGTGACCAGGGAGATGTGTAGAGCCTCCAGGACATGGTGGTGCATAGGCTGAGGTGAGAGGAGGAGAGGATGGCATGGAGAGGGGCATGACATGCACGGCATGGTCATGTCCTTGCTGATATCATGCACAAAGTTTGTCTCTGGCGCTTGGCATCGTGTACTGAGTGAAAGAGAGGACTAATGGTGACCTAGGCTTGATGACTGAGGCAAAAACATGCTGGATAAAAGGATGTGTATAGTTGGTAAAATTGTGCACACGAGGTGTTTGTTGTAATGGCCGAAAGAGAAAAGAATTTGAAATTTGTCAAACTTTTTGGTGGATGTGATTCAAATCATATTTGGCACAAGTTGGTGGTGGTGGTGTGCGAAATGATGCTGGTTTGTGAAAATCAAAATGTGGGGTGATCTTAAATCTGATTATATATTGCCACTTTGCACTCTTATATTAAGCAATAGAAAAGGAGTTAGTCAAGGTGGTCAACACCAAAGTTGTTCATCTTGATGAGGTCTTGGATGAGGTGCAAACAGTTGAGAGACTTTGGTTTAGAAAACTCTTAATACAGGGGCTCAAAGTGGGTAAGATGTTAAAATTGCCACATGTGACCATTATCACATGTAACTAGGTATTGCTATTTCCTTTGATTTGATTTGTGTTTCTTTGATTCAAAAAGTGTTATTTAGTGTTTAGTTATGTTTCTATACCATTGGCACAAAGTAAAATGGCCTAGGTTAAAGATTTGCAAAAATGGCCATAGCCTCATATGTGAATTTCATGTTTTTATTTTATTTTCTTTTTCTTTGACCAAGAGTCATCAATTTGGTTCATTGTGTGTTAGGTTAATTTTAGTAATGGTTTCAAACAATTTAGGTAAAGTATAATGGCATAGGTCAAGATTTGCCATTTTGGCTATTTGCTCACATAGGCTTTTTCTTTTATTTTGTTTTGTTTTTATTTTGTTTCTTGTTGACCTCAAAGAGCAAGGTTTAGGGTTTTAGGAACATGTTCATCACTTCAACAAACAATCATGGCAAAGACTCTCAAGAATTGGGTATGAGCACTATGCACCTCAGATAAAAAGTAATCCAAAAAATTTGTTGGCTCCAATTTTTGAAATAAGTGAAATTCCTTTTCTTTGTTTTGAAATTTTTGGGATGTTACACAAACCATCAGAATCATTAAACTAAGTACTATTAAGCTCAACAACTTTTTATATATAAGGTTTTAGGCTACCCGGCTCTCCTATGACTATTCGAGACTTTTTCCTTCTCGTCCTCGACTTCGTGAGCAAAATAGATTATCCCGTAGTGGCGTAGTCCATGCCTTCAATTCCACCCGACAGATCGAGATCCTCGTACAAGACCTCGTAGGTGCCTTCAGCCTCTTGTCAGGGTAATGTCCTTCACTACTCTTAAAGTCTACCGAGTGTTTTTGGAAGTAAACAGGTGAGTACGAGCGTACTCAACAAGCTTATCTGAAAGGAAAGCAATGTTCAATAACTTCGGCCTCTGATCTTAGTTGGTATTGGAAATATTATGTCAGCTACATGTATATTTTGTCAGGTAGAGCTCAAGGCTTATTTGCACAAACCTGGATGTTCGGTATCTTTATCAAATATTTTTCTCTTAAGTGATACCATTGAAAAAACAAATGAACCTAATACCCTTGTCAATCTATGAAATTTTAACTAAAGATATTGGAATGACACTACGGAAAACGTGTGCCGATGGCTAGGATATGTGCCGACGGTTTTTTGTCGGGGTCATCAGCATAGGGTTGGAACATAAAAAGTTCGATGGCACGGGACCGGTCTCGCCGTCGGCACAGGAAAGCCATCATCACAGGGGGTCTCCGCCGTGACGGTGAGGCAACGGCGCAACGACGTTAGGACTATGCCAACGGCCATGTTTTTCTCTTTTTTTCCTCTCCAGCCACAAGATTTTTTCTCCATGCACCCCACCACCGGGAATCACCTTTTTAGTTTTAAAAAAAATAAAAGAAAATGTTAGAAATTTCAAAAAGTAATTTTTTTGAGGTGACCATGTAATATGTGGTCTAGTTGTTAGGAAAATTAACAAACATGAATTTCGATAAAATGGCGTCATATTTTGGTAAAACGTCTTTTCTTGTTGCATATGACCTCCGATGAAAATATTTTTATATTAAAATATATCTACAAAAATTTACATCCGATTTCAATGCCTACGGTCGTTTACTGGTTTTTTAGATTCATCAAAATCAAAAATAAAATATGACTTTTTCAGCTTATAGATTTTCATGAAAAAAGAAAAAGAAAAATTATTTATTGTTTCAAGATTTATTATTAAAAAATAATGTATTTATTTTTCGAAGGGTCAAATAATTATTTGGAATTTAAATAATAAAGTAGTGTAATGTCATGGTCCAAGGGGTAACAGGATTCATAAGGTACTGTTGTCAACAAAGAATAACTCCTCTGTCGAAAGCTCACTTCGAAGAACTAAAGAAGTTAAGCATGCTCAAATGGAAGCAGTTTAAGAATAGGTGACTGAGTGAAAAATTTATCTATTAATTAATAATTTGATCTAATATTAAGCATGCTTAGAAATTCAACTGTCAAACAACTAAAAAATGCTAGAAAAAATAAAGAAATGATTTTTTTTTGAAAAATAATGCACATGTGCACACGGTGCTCTGTGCGAACGTTAGCCATCGGCACAGCCTATGCCAACATCCAAAATGGCCTGAACCCATTCGATTAGATTTTTGATGCGAGATCCTTACCCAGTCACTTCAAAATGTCTATAGCCGAGACGTGACCGGACATCATCCATCTTGAGGTTCAGGGTTTTGTCGCGGCCGGGGCTTTTCCTGCCCAATTTCCTCGTCGATACATGGAAACCCAGGTCCTGTGCCATGCCGTGCGCCCGCGGTCAGTACCATATGTGGTGGCCTGACGTGTGAGGATAGCATTCGCCGGCAGCCATGCATGTCGTCGTGCCTGACCATGCCATGTCGAGCCAAGGGCTGGCCTGGGTTTACCGTGGAGGCGAGGTCGTTGCTTGGGATCACTGCAGGTTTCCAGCGGACACCAATGCAACGAGCAAGGTGTGTGAGTGGTTTTCGATAGTTCGATCAACCGGATAACTTAGCTAGTCTTCTCAGATCTCAAGCTACGCCACAGAGATTAATATCACTACCTGCGGACACGTACGTACGTCTATAATATCGCTCAGATGCTTGCTCGGATAGTTAAGTAGTGGTACTAAAAGTAAGTACAGAAGACGATATCAAAATGAGAGATTCTTCCAGTCAAGTCGATCGCCACCTACCTGGCTAGCTTTCCTTCTATTTTCGGGCACATCACACGACGTGTTCACCAACGAGCTAACCCTGCGGATTCAATAGTAGTAGTACTAACTTAACTAGGACATTGTCAAGGATGGTAGCCAACCGCACCATCGGCCGCCGCCTCATTGTTAATTATCGGGAGACAAGATCAAGCACCAATGACACATGACGATGCTAAGCAATTTATACTAATTAGTATACACAAGGGCACTAAGCAAGGGTGAGCTGTCCATAACACGCAACGAAGGACGTCCACGTCGTGCCAAACAGATCTATGGTTGACTTAATAATATGGTACACATTGTTGACGAGAAGAATCAAGAAATAAGAGCGTTTAGATGAAACACGTGTCATTTTTTGGGCAGCTCGTGATCAGGGTCTTAGACATAACAATATAGAGTATGCGCGTTAAGCTCATAAAAAATAAAGCATTCAAGATTTGCTGCTTTGAAGACGGAACTAAGCAAAGTCTGTATGTATGGGGTGACTTCGTCACTATTATGGATGAGTTTTGTCATTTTTGTAGGGAAAAGACTTTATCAGTCGGGGGTGAACGATCAGTCGGTCGTCCCAAACCATGACCGAGCGCACCAGCGTCTTAGTTCCACAATCCCGGCTCAACTTTGAGGACAGATAGGGTTAACCCTACCATTTTCTATTGTGCATATTCACTATTTTTGTTTTACATTTAATATTTTATGTGACGGTTCTCATATTACTACTACAATCTTTGGATTTTTTGTGTTGCATATGTGCTTTAAATTCATAACAAGCTCATATGTGTTTTGTTGTGAATGGACAGCGAGATGTTGCAATAATGTGTAATATCCCAGGTTTAGAGGCAACAAAATGAGAGAATACCAAAGTGTGCATTGCATTAGTGCATAAAAAATCCGGAGAATTTTCGCGTTTTCAAATAAAATCTATCATAGTAACTGAAGTTTCACTTGACTTGCTGGAATTGAAGTAGATCATCAAGTCAAGCGCTATAAACATCACAGTGATCTTTGCTAAAATCTTCTTTTGGGTAGAGATGATTTGATCTATGGGCTAGATCAAATGGAATTAGCTTTCCAATAACAACACCTTAAGTAAGGATCAACTACAAGATCTTACAAAAGATCTCAACATGAAATTCTTTACAACAACACATTCTTTAAGAATCAAACCCCAACTTATTAACACTTAAAAGTTAGCAATTACCTTTGTGTGTAATTTAATTCACTTCTAAACTTATTACCAAATAAGGTAAACCACAGGGTCTAAAGTGCATAAAAGTCACACATTCTTATTTAAATCATAACTTATTAAATATATGGAATATCATAAAACTAGATCCGTTTACATTACGAATTATAATTCAAACTATTTGAATAAAACTAACTATGAGTATTTTGAAACTCATATGATCATGCCTTGGTGAAATCAAACCCAACTATCCAAAATTGAGGAATAACCTTCAACCTTCAACCTTGACCTTTTAACCAATATTATAATATAAATCCAATCCAATATGATATAGTAACTCATCCATAATAATAAAATCATCCACAAGATATTTAGTAACAAATGCCACTTGACCATCCAAAAGTAAATCATATGAGAGGACAATCTCTATGTCACATATGATGAAAATATCTACATGACTTGCATCCCAAGCTTTTCCACCTCATGCTCAAAGGATTGCTATGGATGAGTACATGACAACCAAGCACCTTACTCATCAAACCAAAACAAGATTCACCACCTATGTGTCATGATACTAGAGCTTGCCCAAGCCTATAAAAGGAGCCACACCCTTCATCCATTTGATCATCTTGTAGCATGATACAAGGAAACAAACACATAGAGCCACTCCATGTGCATTAGCTAGGATCAAGATGATGAAGCTAGGAGGTGGAGGCATACCACAAGATGCAGGTTTATCAGATTTCCTGAAGAACAAGCTACAGAAGATACCAAGGTAGAATTCCTAGGCAAACCATATATTTAGAGGATCATATCATCATCTCTTGAGTAGGACCTTAGGATATTCCAAGACATTGAGAAGTGAGAGAAGTTATAATACTAACCATAGCCATGTCTATCCTAGAGAATACTAGAGTAGTATTAAATCCTACTTATTCAAACCAACCTTGATCTTGGAGAGGAGAACCATGATTCATTAATGAACCATTATGATGCCAATAATTTGATCATTACATATTGGGTGATGATCATAAAGCCTAAGAATCTAGGTGAGTGTGATGAGAGGAATAATAAAGAGAGATTAGTGAGGAATAAGTTGATCATGTCTAATGCATGCTCATGCCCTGTAGATTTGAATGATAAGCTGAACCTATATGATAAACAAATATCATTCATCACATAAAATGATAGGTAGATCACTAGTAATTAAACCTAGACCATTACTCATGTCTTGAATGGAGGAGTAATGGTATTACACTTAAACCTTGCTTATCCAAGCATGTGGAACAACACTAGTTATGTATACCAATTCCAGTAGTGAATCATCTGGATTATACTAAACCCTTTCTAAGCTTATTGATAACTTCGGTAATATATGGAGATAAACAACCTATCATTAGTGTGGGAGATTAAGCCCTAGTCAATTCCATATGGTGTCAACTCACATCTCAAACCCTAAGCCTATATCCTAATCCTCACTTGTGCATCACAAGTAAACCCTAAGATCATACCCTAAACTCAAGTAATAGTACATAATTAGTTGATCAATCAATAGTAAGGATCTTAAAATAAACCTAAATAAATTTCCAAGCCTTAGAAATAATTGACACATGAAATCATGACCAGAAAACCATCTTCATTATACCCTTATTCTAAATTCTAGCCATATTTAAAATACATATGAACAACCAATATTGTTAAGTACATTAGCAAACCCTAATCATATGAACCCTAATCATATGTTCATCTTGCAAATGTTATAAATTTCAAATAACTTAAACAAATTTGGTTCCTAAATAAAAAGGGAATTAAAATGAACACATAAATCCATGTCTATTTTATATATGACCTCACAAAATATCAATTGAATCATAAATTAAATATTTGTTTAAACAACAAAACTATGCAGTAAGCAATAGCATCAAGTTATATTGATATTCAAATAAATTAGAACCTCCAACAAAAAACAGTAATCAATTTGAATTCAAATAGCAAATTTCAAAACAGAAAATAAAAACAGAAAATAGAGAAGAGAGAAAAAGAAAAGGGGACTTACCGAGCTTACTCGGCCGTGCTGCCCGGCAGGCTGAGCCCGGACCAGCCCATCACCACGGCCCAGCTTCAGCCCAGCCCGAGTCCGCGTACCGCTTCGCGTTAAAACAGGAAGTCGTCGTCTTCTCCTTCTTCTCCGGAGACGACAGCATAGAGGAGGAGCTCGGCCACATCCTCGACGACGATAAGGACGCCCCGGACGCTGCAGAAGCTTCTAGAACTCCACCCTATACCTCTCGCGTTCGATCCTATCCGAAAACCTCAAGATTCGTGCCCAAATGCACTTCCCCGTCGTCGTCGCATCTCGGCCAGTGCCGCCGGTGAGACGACGAACCAGACCACCTGGAGCTCTATGAAACCACCACGAGCTCCGCGTTGAAACCCTAGCACCTCGCCACCCCTCCATTTCTTCCCAGAACCTCTCTAGCTCTCACATTCTTCCTCGACTGCTCGCCGGTGTCTGTTGGAGATATGCCCAAGAGGCAATAATAAAATGGTTATTATAATATATCTTTATGTTTATGATAATGTTTATATACCATGCTATAATTGTATTAACCGAAACATTGATACATGTGTGATATGTAAACAACAAAGAGTCCCTAGTATGCCTCTTAACTAGCTTGTTGATTAATAGATGATTAGTTTCATAATCATGAACATTGGATGCTATTAATAACAAGGTTATATCATTATATGAATGATGTAATGGACACACCCAAGTAAGC